>NW_027140229.1:0-56144 GCF_036365525.1 Heterodontus francisci
CTCTCTTTCTTTCTCTCTCTCTCTCCCCCCTCTCTTTCTTTCTCTCTCTCTCTCCCCCCCCTCTCTTTCTTTCTCTCTCTCTCTCCCCCCCCTCTCTTTCTTTCTCTCTCTCTCTCCCCCCCTCTCTTTCTTTCTCTCTCTCTCTCCCCCCCTCTCTTTCTTTCTCTCTCTCTCTCCCCCCCTCTCTTTCTTTCTCTCTCTCTCTCCCCCCTGTCTTTCTTTCTCTCTCTCTCTCTCTCCCCCTCTCTTTCTTTCTCTCTCTCTCTCTCTCCCCCTCTCTTTCTTTCTCTCTCTCTCTCTCTCCCCCTCTCTTTCTTTCTCTCTCTCTCTCTCTCTCTCCCCCTCTCTTTCTCTCCGACTATTGCTGAGAGCGGGAACATCGCTGTCAAACTTCAAACAGATTCAGGGTTTACCAACGGGCTTTTTAAAAAAAAGTCACAACCCACCGGAAAACCCTGAAGCTGTCTTGACAGTTGTTGAGTGTGGGAACGGCGACTGCCGAACCTGAGACAGATGCAAGGTTTTCTGACGGATTCTGATTTTTTTTTTTAAAGCCAGCCTGAATCTGTCCGAAGTTCGGAAACCACTGTTCCCGCTCTCAGCACCTGTCAGCTGTGAATATGGAAAGAAATGTTAATGAGCATTATATAAAGAACAAAGAACAGTACAGCACAGGAACAGGCCATTCGGCCCTCCAAGCCTGCGCCGATCTTGATGCCTGTCTAAACTAAAACCTTCTGCACTTCCGGGGTCCATATCCCTCTATTCCCATACTATTCATGTATTTGTCAAGATTTATTCCTCTGAAACGTCACTATCATACCTGATTCCACCACCTCCCCGGGCAGCAAGTTCCAGGCACTCACCACCCTCTGTGTAAAAAAAAAACTTGCCTCACACATCCCCTCTAAACTTTGCTCTTCGCACCTTAAACCAATGTCCCCTAGTAACTGACTCTTCCACCCTGGGATAAAGCTTCTGACTATCCACTCTGTCCATGCCACTCATAACTCTATCATGTCGCCCCTCCACCTCCGTCGTTCCAGTGAAAACAATCCGAGTTTATCCAACCTCTCCTCATAGCTAATACCCTCCAGACCAGGCAACATCCTGGTAAACCTCTTCTGTACCCTCTCCAAAGCCTCCACATCCTTCTGGTAGTGTAGCGACCAGAATTTAACGCAATATTCCAAGTGGGGCCTAACTCAAGTTCTGTACAGCTGCAGCATGACTTGCCAATTTTTATACTCAGTGCCCTGACCGATGAAGGCAAGCATGCTGTATGCCTTCTTGGCAACCTTATCCACCTGCGTTGCCACTTTCAGTGATCTGTGGACCTGTACGCCCAGCTCTCTCTGCCTGTCAATACTCCGAAGGGTTCTGCCATTTACTGTATACTTCCCACCTGTAGTATACCTTCCAAAATGCATTACCTCACATTTGTCCGGATTCAACTCCATCTGCCATTTCTCCGCCCAAGTCTCCAACCTATCTATATCCTGCTGTATCCACTGACAATCCTCATCACCGTCTGCAACTCCACCAACCTTTGTGTCATCTGCAAACTTACTAATCAGACCATCTACATTTTCCTCCGAATCATTTATATATATATATATTACAAACAGCAAAGGTCCCAGCACTGATCCCTGCGGAACACCACTAGTCACAGCCCTCCATTCAGAAAAGCACCCTTCCACTGCTACCCTCTGTCTTCTATTACCAGTTCTGTATCCATCTTGCCAGCTCACCTCTGATCCCGTGTGACTTCACCTTTTGTACCAGTCTGCCATGAGGGACCTTGTCAAAGGCTTTACTGAAGTCCATGTAGACAACATGGGGCGGCACAGTAGCGCAGTGGTTAGCACCACAGCCTCACAGCTCCAGGGACCCGGGTTCGATTCTGGGTACTGCCTGTGTGGAGTTTGCAAGTTCGCCCTGTGATCACGTGGGTTTTCGCCGGGTGCTCCGGTTTCCTCCCACAGCCAAAGACTTGCAGGTTGATAGGTAAATTGGCCATTATAAATTGCCCCTAGTGTAGTTAGGTGGTAAGGAATATGGGATTACTGTAGGGTTAGTATGAATGGGTAGTTGTTGGTCGGCACAGACTCAGTGGGCCGAAGGGCCTGTTTCAGTGCTGTATCTCTTAAAAAATAAAAAACATCCACTGACTTTCCTTCATCAATCATCTTCGTCACTTCCTCAAAAAACTCAATCAAGTTAGTGAGACACGACCTCCCCGTCACAAAACCATGCTGCCTCTCGCTAATAAGTTCCTTTGTTTCCAAATGGGAGTAAATCCTGTCCCGAAGGATCCTCTCTAATAATTTCCCTACCACTGACGTAAGGCTCACCGGCCTGTAATTTCCTGGATTATCCTTGCTACCCTTCTTAAACAAAGGAACAACATTGGCTAGTCTCCAGTCCTCTGGGACCTCACCTGTAGCCAGTGAGGATACAAAGATTTATGCCAAGGCCCCAGCAATTTCCTCCCTTGCCTCCCTCAGTATTCTGGGGTAGATCCCATCAGGCCCTGGGGACTTATCTACCTTAATGTTTTAAAAGATGCCCAACACCACCTCCATTTTGATATCGACATGACCCAGACTATCTACACTCCCTTCCCTAGACTCATCATCCACCAAGTCCTTCTCTTTGGTGAATACTGATGCAAAGTACTCATTTAGTACCTCGTCCATTTCCTCTGGTTCCATGCATAGATTCCCTCCTCTGTCCTTGAGTGGGCCAACCCTTTCCCTGGCTACCCTCTTGCTCTTTATATACGTATAAAAAGCCTTGGGATTCTCCTTAATCCTGTTTGCCAATGACTTTTCATGACCCCTCTTAGCTCTCCGAACACCTTGCTTAAGTTCCTTCCTACTTTCTTTATATTCCTCAAGGGCTTCATCTGTTCCCAGCCTTCTTGCCCTTACGAATGCTTCCTTTTTCTTTTTGACCAGGCTCTCAACTTCCCTCGTTATCCAAGGTTCCCGAAACTTGCCAAACTTATCCGTCATCCACACAGAAACATGCCGCTACTAGATTCTAATCAACTGAGGTTTGAAAGACTCCCACATGTCAGATGTTGATTTACCCTCAAACAGCCTCCCCCAATCTAAATTCTTCAGTTCCTGCCTAATATCTTTATAATTAGCCTTCCCCCAATTTAGCACCTTCACCCGAGGACTACTCTTATCCTTATCCACAAGTACCTTAAAACTTACGGAATTATGGTCGCTGTTCCCAAAATGCTCCCCAACTGAAACTTCGACCACCTGGCCGGGCTCATTCCCCAATACCAGGTCCAGTACGGCCCCTTCCCTAGTTGGAGCTTAGAAATTCCCATTCAGCTGTGAAACTGACACTTATTTATTTCTTAAAGCCATTCTGGTCGGATAGAAGAAGCTAATTGGTAATTTCAGGGATGATAAATTTTCCATCACGACCTCAAAATGTTTTACCTCTGGCGAGGATGAGGAATGGCCGGGTACTGTTTACATCCGCAGGTTGGATAGAAACATTTGGCAGGCCAGATCCTGGCCCACAGACAATATGTTGGGCAACCCTGCTCTAGAGTTTAGAAGAATGAGAGGTGATCTCATCTATGCATACAAAATTCTTCAAGGGCTAGACAGGGTAGATGCAGGAAGGATGTGTCCCCTTGCTGTCGGGTCTAGAACCAGGGGTCTCAGAATAAGAGGTAGGCCATTTAGGACTGTAATGAGGAGGAATTTCTTTACTCAGAGGGTGGTGAACCTTTGGAATTCTGTACCCCAGAGGGCTGTGGAGGCTCAGTCATTGAGTATATTCAAGACAGAGGTCGATAGATTTCTAGATATTCAAGGTATCAAGGGATATGGGGATAGTGTGGGAAAATGCTGTTGAGGTAGAAGATCATCCATGATCTAGTTGAATAGCAGAGCAGGCTCAAGAGGCCAAATGGTCTACTCCTGTTCCTATTTCCTATGTTCCTATTCATTCTGGTTTTTCATTTTCTGGGAATATTATTGGAAGGTCAAACATTCAAGTGGGAATCTTTCATAGCAACCAAGTGACTGCAGAAATATGCCCGTTTGGAAGTAACTGTGTTGGCAACTGATCAACCCAAAAATTGAGATAATTCCCTAAACAGTTTGAGCTGGTTACAAGAAATTGCTGAAGTGTTATTCTAGAATAGTCGGCACACAATGTTTACATTTGGCTCTGTTTGTCTTTCTCTGCATTAGTTGAATTTCCGCAGCTGGCATTTCGTAGAAGTATTTGTATATCCGATCCTCTCGGGCCACTGAAATAAGTAAGCCAGTGAGTGAGGACAGTGTCTGTCTCTCTATCTTTCTCCTCTTTCTCTCTTTCTTTCTGACTTGTCTCCTTTTAAGGCTCACAGAGTGGAGGGCAAGCAGGCTGGGCTGGTGATGTGATCTCTAAGCCGTGTGAGTGTGTCACACTGATGTTTGCCTCCTGACGTCACCTCTGGAGATAAATGTTACTGCAGCTTCCTTCAGCTAATAAAATGCTTGTCATTTCTCTCTTAACAGCACAGACTGTTGCTGGGCTGAGATCCCACAGGTGTCAAGCAGCTTCCAGTACTTTATCCTAGTGGCTAATACTGTGTGTGTGTGTGTGTACACACACACCTTAGGGTTGTCAACCCTCCTGTACTATTCTAGGATCTGCTAGCAACCCCGGAGAAAATAGGGAAGTACAGTTGATGGGCAGTGCCAGTGCACCAATGTGTGGAAGCAGAATTTGCATATGCTGGCAAAGCTGGATTCCTGCTAGGAGGCTGGGCTCCACTGGAGCCCTTGAGCATTCTGTAGGCAGTTAAATTCCAAATAATAACCAATTCTGTTCTGGCTACAAAGTTGCCATTGTAGGTAAGCATTTGCGATAACCTTTCTATTCCAGTTTGTTTTGTTGTCCATTTAGCTTCCTCCACCCCCCTCACACCCTACCCATCTTGCCTCTCTTTCCTACCTCCCCAACCCACCTCATTTTTACTGTATCTGTTCCTATGTCTAAACCACCAGCTTGGTCCTAAGGATCAGCTTGGTATTATCCTATGTGCATTTCATGAGCTGGCCAAAGGTGGTAGTTGCTTTCCCTATGCGCGTATCGAGTTCTGCATCACGATACAGATTGTCTGTCACCGTGGACCCAAGGTAGCAGAATTTGCTCACCACTTTATTTATTTAAATTTAGAGATACAGCACTGAAACAGGCCCTTCGGCCCACCGAGTCTGTGCCGACCAACTACCACCCATTTATACTAACCCTACAGTAATCCCATATTCCCTATCACCTCCCTACACTAGGGGCAATTTACAACCGCCAATTTACCTGTCACCTGCAAGTCTTTTGGATGTGGGAGGAAACTGGAGCACCCAGCGAAAACCCACGCAGACACAGGCATTACCCAGAATCGAACCCGTGTCCCTGGAGCTGTGAGGCTGCGGTGCTAACCATTGCGCCACTGTGCTGCCACTTCCAGTGGCTTGTCACTTAGTGTGATCAGGGACAGAGAGGCAACACCTTGTCCTATGACCACGATTTTCTTAACGCATATAGGCAAGGAGAACAAGTTACACATGTTGGAGAGCCAGTCCATGAGTCTTTGTAGCTCAGTTTCTGTGTGAGAGACTAGCGCAGCATCATCAGTGTAAAGGAGTTCTCTGATCAGGTGTTTTTTTACTTCGCTTTCAGCCTTGATAGATTGTAGATCTTGCCGTCTGACCTAGTGTGCAAGTAGACTCCTTCCATATCTGCAGGGAAGGCGAAGGGCAGGATGATGATGAACAGAGTGGGGGCTAGGACACAACCCTGTTTCACTCCATTCTTCACTCCGAAGCTGTCGGAAATGGAGCCATCAGGCTGCGAAGTGCCGTTGCATGTTGTCGTGGAAGGAGCGGATTAGACTGAGGAGCTTTGGTGGACAGCCAGTTTTTCCCCGTAATCTTGTAGAGCCCTGCTCTGCTGACGATGTTGAATATGTTAGTGAGATGTATGAAAGTAAGGTAAAGGGATATACTCTGTTACCTACACTTCTCTTAATAGCTGGCATATAGGAAAGGTCCCTTGATGCGGAGCTTGATACACGCATAGGGAAAGCAGCTACCACCTTTGGCCTACTCGTGAAACACGCATGGGATAACACGAAGCTGACCTTTAGGACCAAGCTGATGGATTACAAGGCCTGTGTTCTCAGCATCTTGCTGAATGGCTGTGAAACATGGGCGACTTGCAGCTACCAGGAAAAGAAGCTCAATAATTTCCATGTTTGCTGTCTGTGGCATATTTATGGGTATATCCTGGCAGGACAAAATCACAAATGTAGCAGTCCATTCAAAGGCAGAGCTCCCAAGTGTGTTGGCACTAATCAAACAGAGGCGCTTCGGTGGATTGGATTGTCCGCAGGATGGAAGACAGTAGCATACCCAAGGACCTGTTTGGTGAGGTAACTGGGGCCAGACGACCAGTGGGGCGCCCTAAGTTCCTCATCAAGGATGCTTGCAAGTGTGACATGAAGGCCCTAAATGTCGACTATGGCACCTGGGAGTCACTAGCTGGCAAAAGAGGGAAATGGCAACACATCCTGTGGATTGGTGTGTACTACCATGATGACCAGTGGCTACAGCAGCTTGGCAATAGGCACCAGTGACAAAAACAACAACTCACGGCGTCACTTGGCAGTTTCACATGCGGCACTTGTGGCAGAACCTGCCTGTCAAGGATTGGCCTTCACGGCCATCAGCAAAGGTGCACCAAGGGAAGAAACCCCTTGCAAGTGGATTGTTTGCTGCATGTCCATCATCTTTCAGAGATGGAAGGATGCCAACACACACCCCTGTGTCTAGTCTACCAGTGAGGGAACTATAAAGGCGTTTGAGAATGAGGTGCTCTGAATGAAATAAACCACTGCCGGATTTTTTTTGTTTCCCTCTGAATAAATGTTTGCTCTTGTCATTTCTTATTGAAATGGAGTTGGAATGACATTAAATTCTCACCCCTACATCTCCCACCTCAATTGCGTAAAAAACGTTCAAAAGCGCAGCCCAAACTCTTGGTGAAAATCCACCCTGTGCCCATTGGCCTCCGTGCCTGCCTGTCAAAATTCTGTTTCCTCTCCGTTGGTGCACTAGTTCTGCCCTTCAACTCTATTTCCCTATTTTTTCCGTGCACGTGTGTGCGCGTGCTGCAGGGTTGTGGACCCTTCTTGATTGTCCTGGATTCTCCAAGAATAAAAATAGCCAACAATTTACAAGGATTAGAAAAATCATCTTTCTCAGCTTCGTCCTTGACTCTGAGGGCAGACATATTGGATGCAGTATTTTTGGTTTAGCATTAGGCAGCCTGTAATAGGAACAAGAAGAACACCTGTGTTCTCTGAGAGGTTGCCAAATTGTGTCCAATTTTATGTAATAGGCTTATGCGCACCAGGTTGCCTCATCTGGGCATCTGCACACCTACTCAACAGCTGGACCACACCAAGCTATGTGCACAACACTACCCCCCCGCCCCACCGACTTTCCTCCCCTCTTCGCCCCGCACCCGCCCTCCCCCGGCCCCCATAGTAGAAACTGAACTAAGACTGGCCAAATTCACTGAATAAGATACTTATGCCCAACAGACTTCTGGGTTGGATTTGAACCTGGGTCTTAAGTCCAAGACATGGTATAATATATTTGTAACATCCAGTCCCATTTACTAGTCTCGAAGCAATATCACAAGATTACCCATTTGCTGCTTGCAACTCATCTCCATTGCTTTCTGTCACACATGGGGCTGGGGGAGGGAATGAGAGGTTGGAAGAAAGCAGCACCATTTGTCTGCTTCTAAATAATAGCTTCTTCTCATTGTAACAGTAATACCAGTATTACCTTGTGAGGGGGCAGAGGCATTACCACCACTTGATGTGTGTTTTTAAGTCGCAACAATGTATGGCATTAGTTGTGAAGCTGCCATGTTTACTGCAGTGCAGAACAATGTATGGTGTACAAAATAACATTTCATTATGGCAGAACAGTGAGCGCTCACTGCAAATTATATTTCTATTCCCCTACCTAACCAACAAAACACAAACCGGAAATTAAAGAGGAAATGGCCTCTTTACACTGGTCTTGTATCCTGTGTGAAGCAACATGTGTATTTTCACGTATTAAATTGTATCGTATTTTATTTATATTATATATTTTAAAGGAGGCAGGTGAGAGGAGTGAGCTGGCAATTGGGATGATGGCAGGATTCCAATTCACAATATTAGAAGGCTTGCTTATTCTATTGGTACCAGTACAGTGAGGAAAAATAACTTACGAAGTAATGATGCCAATACACTTTGCTCGTGATGCTTTTCATTCTTCATTTTATGCTCTTCTACTATCATCGCCAGTGACAGATATAACCATCAGTAATTCATCCCAATGTTATACAGCTCAAAATACTCTTCACAAACATCAATTGTTTTGTGGGTACATGGAAATTTCACAGTGCTCACTATTAGGCTTCACTGATATATTGGGATTAACACTGCCACTGATGTTGTCAGAGAGGGCCTGCTGTTGGGTAAAGTTGTTGATGGGTGGGAGTGAACAACCCAGAAAGGATGAAAATTTCAGCAAAGTGCAATACCTGCTTCAGTACCAATCTGGATTTTTTAAATTCATTCCTGGGATGTGGGCGTTGCTGGCTAGCCAGCATTTATTGCCCATCCCTGATTGCCCTTGAGAAGGTGATGGTGATCTGCCTTCTTGAACAAAGAACAAAGAGAACAAAGAAAATTACAGCACAGGAGCAGGCCCTTTGGCTCTCCAAGCCTGCGCCGATCCAGATCCTCTATCTAAACATGTCGCCTATTTTCTAAGGGTCTGTATCTCTTTGCTTCCTGCCCATTCATGTATCTGTCTAGATACATCTTAAAAGATGCTGTCGTGCCCGCGTCTACCACCTCCGCTGGCAACGCGTTCCAGGCACCCACCACCCTCTGCGTAAAGAACTTTCCACGCATATCCCCCCCTAAACTTTTCTCCCCTCACTTTGAACTCGTGACCCCTAGTAATTGAACCCCCCACTCTGGGGAAAAAGCTTCTTGCTATCCAACCTGTCTATACCTCTCATGATTTTGTACACCTCAATCAGGTCCCCCCTCAACCTCCGTCTTTCTAATGAAAATAATCCTAATCTACTCAACCTCTCTTCATAGCTAGCGCCCTCCATACCAGGCAACATCCTGGTGAACCTCCTCTGCACCCTCTCCAAAGCATCTACATCCTTTTGGTAATGTGGCGACCAGAACTGCACGCAGTATTCCAAATGTGGCCGAACCAAAGTCTTATACAACTGTAACATGACCTGCCAACCCTTGTACTCAATACCCTGTCCGATGAAGGAAAGCATGCCGTATGCCTTCTTGACCACTCTATTGACCTGCGTTGCCACCTTCAGGGAACAATGGACCTGAACACCCAAATCTCTCTCCACATCAATTTTCCCCAGGACTTTTCCATTTACTGTATAGTTCACTCTTGAATTGGATCTTCCAAAATGCATCACCTCGCATTTGCCCTGATTGAACTCCATCTGCCATTTTTCTGCCCAACTCTCCAATCTATCTAAATTCTGCTGTATTCTCTGACAGTCCCCTTCACTGTCTGCTACTCCACCAATCTTAGTGTCGTCAGCAAACTTGCTAATCAGACCACCTATTCTTTCCTCCAAATCATTTATGTATATCACAAACAACAGTGGTCCCAGCACGGATCCCTGTGGAACACCACTGGTCACACGTCTCCATTTTGAGAAACTCCCTTCCACTGCGACTCTCTGTCTCCTGTTGCCCAGCCAGTTCTTTATCCATCTAGCTATTACACCCTGGACCCCATGCGACTTCACTTTCTCCATCAGCCTACCATGGGGAACCTTATCAAACGCCTTACTGAAGTCCATGTATATGACATCTACAGCCCTTCTCTCATCAATCAACTTTGTCACTTCCTCAAAGAATTCTATTAAGTTGGTAAGACATGACCTTCCCTGCACCAAACCATGTTGCCTATCACTGATAAGCCCATTTTCTTCCAAATGGGAAGAGATCCTATCCCTCAATATCTTCTCTAGCAGCTTCCCTACCACTGACGTCAGGCTCACCGGTCTATAATTACCTGGATTATCCCTGCTACCCTTCTTAAACAAGGGGACAACATTAGCAATCCTCCAGTCCTCCGGGACCTCACCCGTGTTTAAGGATGCTGCAAAGATATCTGTTAAGGCCCCAACCATTTCCTCTCTCGCTTCCATCAGTAACCTGGGATAGATCCCATTCGGACCTGGGGACTTGTCCACCTTAATGCCTTTTAGAATACCCAACACTTCCTCCCTCCTTATGCCGACTTGACCTAGAGTAATCAAACATCTGTCCCTAACCTCAACATCCGTCATGTCCCTCTCCTCGGTGAATACCGATGCAAAGTGCTCGTTCAGAATCTCACCCATTTTCTCTGACTCCACGCATAACTTTCCTCCTTTGTCCTTGAGTGGGCCAATCCTTTCTCTAGTTACCCTCTTGCTCCTTATATATGAATAAAAGGCTTTGGGATTTTCCTTAACCCTGTTTGCTAAAGATATTTCATGACCCCTTTTAGCCCTCTTAATTCCTCGTTTCAGATTGGTCCTACATTCCCGATATTCTTTCAAAGCTTCGTCTTTCTTCAGCCTCCTAGACCTTATGTATGCTTCCTTTTTCCTCTTAGCTAGTCTCACAATTTCACCTGTCATCCATGGTTCCCTAATCTTGCCATTTCTATCCCTCATTTTCACAGGAACATGTCTCTCCTGCACGCTAATCAACCTCTCTTTAAAAGCCTCCCACATATCAAATGTGGATTTACCTTCAAACAGCTGCTCCCAATCTACATTCCCCAGCTCCTGCCGAATTTTGCTATAGTTGGCCTTCCCCCAATTTAGCACTCTTCCTTTAGGACCACTCTCGTCTGAACCACTGCAATTCCTGTGGGATAGGTACACCTACAGTGCTGTTCGGAAGGGAGTTCCAGGATTTTGACCCAGTGACAGTGAAGGAACGTCGATATAGCTCCAAGTCAGGATGTTACGTGGTTTGGAGGGGAACTTGCAGGTGGTGTTCCCATGCATCTGCTTCCCTTGTCCTTCTAGGTGTTAGAGGTCATGAGTTTGGAAGGTGCTGTCTTTGAGTTCACCTTGATTTTGCTTGCCAATATTCTTTCATGCCCTCTCTTTGCTTTCCTAATTTCTTTTTTGATTTCATCCCTCGGATTTCTGTAGTATTGAATTCTCGGTGTCGGACATGAGCTTTCCTTTCCTGTCTTTTCTTGCCCTGTAAGCTCCTTGACATCCATGGGGCTTTAGATTTGGCCGCCCCACCCTTTTTCTTCATGGGAACATGTTTCCCCTGAACCCCTTGAGTATCCCCTTTGTTGACCCCCACTGTTCTGACACAGATTTACGTTCAAGTAGCTGTTTCCAGTCCACTTTTGCTAATTCACTCCTCAGTTTAGTAAGATTGGCCTTGCCCCAATAGAGAACTCTGACTCCTGATCTATCTCTGTCCTTTTCCATTATTATGTCAAAACTGACTGAATTATGATCACTACCACCAAAATGCTCTCCCACTGCCATTCCTTCCACCTTCATTTCCTAAAACTTAGTCTAAAGCTGTGCCATCTCTTGTTGGGCTGGCTACATGCTGGTCAAAAAAGTTCTCCTGAATGCAGCTCAAGAATTCTACTCCCTCAATTCCTTTCACACTAAAACTGTCCCAGTTAATATTGGGGTAATTAAAATCCCCTCCCATTACTGCCCTATTGTTCTTGCACTTCTCAGAGATTTGCCTACATATCTGCTCTTCTATCTCCCTCTGACTGTTTGGGGGTCTATAGTACACTCCCAGCAATGTGATTACCCCTTTTTTTTGTTCCTTAGCTGAATCCATATGGCCTCATTTGATGAACCTTCCAACACCTGATTGAGGTGTACAAAATCATGAGAGGTATAGACAGAGTGGATAGCAAGAAGCTTTTTCCCAGAGTGGGGGATTCAATTACAAGGGGACATGAGTTCAAAGTGAAAGGGGAAAAGTTTAGGGGGCATATGCGTGGAAATTTCTTTACGCAGAGGGTGGTGGGTGCATGGAACGCATTGCCAGCGGAGGTGGTAGACGCGGGCACAATAGCGTCTTTTAAGATGTATCTAGACAGATACATGAATGGGCAGGAAGTAAAGAGATACAGACCCTTAGAAAATAGGCGACAGGTTTTGATAGAGGATTTGGATCGGCATAGGCTTGGAGGGCCGAAGGGCCTGTTCCTGTGCTGTAATTTTCTTTGTTCTTTATATCATCCCTCCTCACAGCTGTAAGAGTTTCTTTGACCAAAATTGCCATTCCCCCTCCTTTCTTATCCCTCTCCCTGTCACGTCTGAAAATCCTGTAACCAGTAACGTTGAGCTGCCATTCCTGTCCCTCCTTCAGCCATGTTTCTTTAATAGCTACGGTATCATACTGCCCTCAGCTCATCTGCTTTATTTGCTATACTCCTTGCGTTGAGAACTGCCAAACTTGTTTTTATTTTCTAACCCTTGTTTCCTCTGTCTTCCAGACTCATCCATTAATTTTCCGCCTTCCATTTTAATTTTTGATTTTGTCCCAACTGAGTCTACCCTCAGGTCCCCACCCCCCTTGCAAACTAGTTTAAACCTTCCCCAACAGCACAAGCAAAACATCACGCAAAGAACAACAAAGAGCAAAGAACAGTACAGCACAGGAACAGGTCATTCGGCCCTCCAAGCCTGCGCCAATCTTGATGCCTGCCTAAACTAAAACCTTCTGCACTTCCAGGGACCGTATCCCTCTATTCCCATCCTATTCATGTATTTGTCAAGATGCCTCTTAAACGTCATTATTGTACCTGCTTCCACCACCTCCCCCGGCAGCAAGTTCCAGGCACTCACCACCCTCTGTGTAAAGAACTTGCCTCGCACATCCCCTCTAAACTTTGCCCCTCACCTTAAACCTATGTCCCCTAGTAACTGACTCTTCCACTCTGGGGAAAAAGCTTCTGACTATCCACTCTGTCCATGCCGCTCATAACTTTGTAAACCTCTATCATGTCACCCCTCAACCTCCGTCGTTCCAGTGAAAACAATCCGAGTTAATCCAACCTCTCCTCATAGCTAATGCCCTCCAGACCAAGCAACATCCTGGTAAACCTCTTCTGTACCCTCTCCAAAGCCTCCACGTCCTTCTGGTAGTGTGGCGACCCGAATTGCACACAATATTCTATGTGTGGCCTAACTAAAGTTCTGTGCAGCTGCAGCATGACTTGCCAATTTTTATACTCTGTGCCCCGATCGATGAAGGCAAGCATGCTCTATGCCTTCTTGACTACCTTATCCACCTGCGTTGCCACTTTCAGTGACCTGTGGACCTGTACGCACAGATCTCTCTGCCTGTCAGTACTCATAAGGGTTCTGCCATTTACTGTATACTTCCCACCTGCATTAGATCTTCCAAAATGCATTACCTCACATTTGTCCGGATTAAACTCCATCTGCCATTTCTCCGCCCAAGTCTCCAACCGATCTATATCCTGCTGTATCCTCTGACAATCCTCATCACTGTCTGCAACTCCACCAACCTTTGTGTCGTCCGCAAACTTACTAATCAGACCAGCTACATTTCCCTCCAAATCATTTATATATACTACAAAGAGCAAAGGTCCCAGCACTGATCCCTGCGGAACACCACTAGTCACATCCCTCCATTCAGAAAAGCACCCTTCCACTGCTACCCTCTGTCTTCTATGACAGAGCCAGTTCTGTATCCATCTTGCCAGCTCACCTCTGATCCCGTGTGACTTCACCTTTTGTACCAGTCTGCCATGAGGGACCTTGTCAAAGGCTTTACTGAAGTCCATATAGATAACATCCACTAAAATAAAAGCAAAATACTGCAGATGCTGGAAATTTGAAATAAAAACAAGAAATGCTGGAACCGCTCAGGAGGTCTGGCAGCATCTGTGGAAAGAGAAGCAGAGTTATCGTTTCGTGTCAGTGACCCTTCGGAACATCCACTGCCCTTTCTTCATCAATCATCTTTGTCACTTCCTCAAAAAACTCAATCAAATTAGTGAGACACGACCTCCCCTTCACAAAACCATGCTGCCTCTCGCTAATTTGTTTGTTTCCAAATGGGAGTAAATCCTGGCCCGAAGAATCCTCTCTCATAATTTCCCTACCACTGATGTAAGGCTCACCGGCCTATAATTTTCGGGATTATCCTTGCCACCCTTCTTAAACAAAGGAACAACATTGGCTATTCTCCAATCCTCTGGGACCTCACCTGTAGCCAATGAGGATGCAAAGATTTCTGTCAAGGCCCCAGCAATTTCTTCCCTTGCCTCCCTTAGTATTCTGTGGTAGATCCCATCAGGCCCTGGGGACTTATCTACCTTAATGCTTTGCACTCAGCCCTGCCTCTGTTTGGGCGCACCAGTTTGGCCTGTACAGGTCCCATCTCCCCCAGAGCCAGTCCCAATGTCCCAGGAATCTGAAGCCCTCCCTCCTGCACCATCTTTCCAGCCACGCATTCATCTGTCTTATCCTATTTCTATACTCACGCGTGGCCTTGGAAGTAATCCGGAGGTTACTACTTTTGAGGTCCTGCTTGCTAATTTCTTACCTAGCTCCCTAAATTCTGACTGCAAGACCACATCCCTCTTTCTACCTATGTCATTGGTTCCGATGTGGACCACGACTGCTGGTTTTCACCCTCCGGCTTCAGGATGCTCTGCAGCCGCTCAGTGACATCCTTGACCCTGGCACTAGGGAGGAAACACTCCATCCTGGATTCACGTCTGCAGCCACAGAAATGCCTGTCTGTTCCCCTGACTATTGAATCACCTATCACTATGGCTCTTCCAGTCTTCCCTGTACCCCTCTGTGCAGCTGAGCCACCCGTGGTGCCATGGTCTTGGCTCTGGCTGCCCTCCCCAGGTGAAGCATCACCTTGTTCAGTATTCAGAACTGAATACCTGTTGGAGAGTGAGTTCATTTAGGGGTCTCTCGCACTACCTGCCTGATTCTTTTTGACTGCCTGGTGGTCACCCATTCCCTCTCTCCCTGCATACTTTTAAACTGTGGGTGACCAGATCTATAAACATGCTATCCACGTAGCTCTCATCCTTATGAATGCACCGTAGTGTCGCCAGCTGCTGCTCAAGTTCTAAAACCTGGAGCTCAAGCTGCTTCAATTGGCAACACTTCTTTCATAAATGGTTCTCCAGGATACGGAAAGCATCCTGGAGCTCCAACATAGTACAGGAGGTGCACCCTCAAGGTTGTAGCACCCATGCCATTCACCACCACCACCTTCTCCAGGACAATTGGGGATGGGCAATAAATGCCGGCCTGGCCAGTGACGCCTACATCCCATGAATGAATTTTTAAAAAATTGACCCTTTGCTATTGCTCAAAAAAACTTTATCAATACTACAACAGCTTAGAATTATTAATTAAACCTTACTGGTACTGATAAATCCTACTAAAAGTCAATACAGTTCACCAGTGAAAAAAAAAACGCTACTTACTTGTTCCTTATTATTACACTATTTACACACTCACCCTAACAGTAGTGTACTAACCCCTTGATTTAGAGTTATTCCCTAACAGCAGTTACTCACCAACCAATCACCTTGCAGCTTTCCTGTGACGTCGCTGTTCACTTGGTTTTCAGACTCCAGCACGCCTGGGCTCCTCTCCCGGAAGGTAAGTGCTCTAGGCCATGATCCTCGGGCTCTATTTATCCGCTCCTTGCTCCGTGTTCTTCCCGCAGGTCCACTGCTCTCCTGGAAGGCAAGTCCTCTCTAACTTTTTGCCAGCCCTGTGCCTGTGGTTGAGGGCACTGAAAGTCCCCTTTCGTTCTCAGCAGGAGTACCTTACAATTCACCATCCCTTTGCTGGAGGATTCCCCAAAAGCCGATACAGGAGTTTGGGGTACAGATTTCACTGCAGGTTAGGGTTTCTCCTCAACCTGGCAGATGTGGCAACTCCTACAATGCTCTGCCACATCTTTGTGGAGTTTTGGCCAGTCAACTGCTGTCTTATGAGGGCTTTGGTTTTTCGACATGTACAGCCACTGTAATCTCATGGGCCATGCTTAATATTTCTCTCCGGTACCTCTGCGGCACCACTACCTGGTGAACCACTGTCCAGTCGTTGGCTTCAGGTTAGTGAGGAGAACTCCACCTCCTCATCCGTACCTCATTCTTTAAATAGTAGCAGTCAGGGACTCCCTCTGCTTCAATTTCAGTCTGGGCAGCCTGTGCTAACACTCTCAATACTGGGTCGGCTTGCTGAGCCTCAGCTGGGGAAGATCCATTTTATCCATTCCCTGGTTCTTCTAACTTTCCAAAGAACGTTTCAGATAGACAGATCTCATGGTCATCTGTTTGCAGTGCCGATTCAGTGTCCTCTGGGGAAGCTGGTTTGGTCATGATCCGATTCATTACACATTCAGGGGAACTGCAGGGGACTGTCTCCTACCACTACCCTGACTCTGAGCTCCTTCAGTCTCTCTATCACTACTGGAGAAGCTACCGCCTTTGACCCCGCCAGATCATTACCTAGGAGCAGGTTAACCTCGTCCACAGGCAAACTAGGGACAATTCCTACGGCAGCGATCCCGAAACTAGGTCGCATTCCAAGTGCGATTTATGGGGGTGACTCGGAAAGATTTCCCCTGGGGAACCGACTTGTATATTAGAGCAAACTCATGAGCCAGAACTGCGGGTTGCCGGGCTCCATGTACCTTTTGTTCCTCTACATGGGCCTGTATGGAGAGGGGGAGAGTGTTTTTAAATTCCTCAAGGAGAATTACCTCTCTGAGGTTTTCATAGCTGGGCTGCATTTTAAGTGCCCTCAACCACTGGTCAAAAGCCAGCTGCTTGCTTCTCTCAAACTCCAGATAAATTTGATCAGCTTGTTTCCTGAGGATTCGGAACTTCTGGCGGTAGGCTTCTGGTACTAGCTCATATTCTGGAGTACTGTGTACAGTTCTGGCTATAGTGTACATTATAGGAAGGATGTGATTGCACTGGAGCGGGTGCAGAGGAGATTCACCTGGATGTGGCTTGGGCTGGAGCATTTCAGGTATGAAGAGAAACTGGACAGGCTAGTGTTGTTTTCCTTAGAGCAGAGAAGGCTGAGGGTGGACCTGATTGAGGTATACAAAATTATGAGGGGTATTGATAGGTTAGATAGGAAGAAACTTTTTCCCTTAGCGGAGGTGTCAAAATCCAGGGGGCATAGATTTAAGGTAAGGGGCAGGAGGTTTAGAGGGGATTTGAGGAAAAATCTTTTCACCCAGAGGGTGGTTGGTATCTGGAATGTACTGCCTGAAGAGGTGGTAGAAGCAGGAACCTTCACAACATTTAAGAAGTAATTAGATGAGCACTTGAAATGCCAAAACATACAAGGCTACGGGCCAAGTCCTCACTTACCACCCCATCAGCCTCCACATCCAAAGGATCATCCTCCGCCATTTCCGCCACCTCCAGCATGATGCCACTACCAAACGCATTTTCCCCTCCCTTCCCTTGTCAGCATTCCAAAGGGATTGTTCCCTCCGTGACACCCTGGTCCACTCCTCCGTTACCCCCACCACCTCGTCCCCTTCCCATGGCACCTTCCCCTGCAATCGCAGGAGGTGTAATATGTCCCCATTTGAAGCAGCGATTTACTTCTACTTCTTTCAATGTAGTGTACGATATTCGCTGCTCACAATGTGGTCTCCTCTACATTGGGGAGACCAAACGCGGACTGGGTGACCGCTTTGCGGAACACCTCTGCTCAGTCCGCAAGCAGGACCCCAAGCTTCCGGTTGCTTGCCATTTCAACACTTCCCCCCTGCTCTCATGCTCACATCTGTGTCCTGGGATTGCGGCAGTGTTCCAGTGAACATCAACGCAAGCTCGAGGAACGGCATCTCATTTACCGATTAGGCACACTACAGCCTGCCGGACTGAACATTGAGCTCAATAATTTCAGACCATGACGGGCCCCCCGTTATACTTTTATTTTTACTTATTTTTTCTTTTTTGTTGTGTTTATTTTATTTTTCTTCTTAGTTTGTTCAGTTTGCCTACCCACTTTATTTTCATGTTTGTACTTGCGACTGTTCAATTTTCAGTCTGTTAACACCCTATCTGTACTAATGGTTTGTCTTTCAACACACCATTAACATATTGTTTGCCGTTGCTCCACGACCTTCTGGTCAGCTATTCTGTGACCTTGTCCTATCTAAACCTTCTCCTTTGTTATCTCTTGCTCCACCCCTGCTTTACTTGGTTAAAACCTTTTACATTTCTAATATTTGCTAGTTCTGAAGAAGGGTCACTGACCTGAAACGTTAACTCTGCTTCTGTCTCCACAGATGCTGCCAGACCTGCTGAGTATTTCCAGCATTTCTTGTTTTTATTGCTGGAAAATGGGATCAGAATAGTTAGGTGTTTGATGGCCAGCACGGACACGATGGGCTGAAGGGCCTGTTTCTGTGCTGTATAATTCTATGACTCCCCGAGGATAGCATTTTTTGTCAGTTCATAATTTGATGAACTCTCATCTGGCAACAGGGAATAAACCTCATGGGCTTTTCCTGTTAGCTTACTTCGCAGTTGAAGAGTCCAACTCTTAGCAGGCCATTTTAACTACCTTGCAAGTTTCTCAAAAGACACAAAAAATGCTTCAAATTGAATTGAATTTTGGAATCCGTTGGGAAAATTTTAAAAAGTCAATAAATGGCCCTGGGCTACTTCTGTTTTCCAGGCTTTCACTGGGAGTACTTTGTTGCCCCCTTGCTAAGTCAAGCCGCCTCAGCTCTCTTTTCTCCCGTTCCTTCATGAAATTTCTCTCTCTCTCTCTCCTCTTCTCTCTCCAGTCTCTCTTTTTCCTTCTCCTGTCTCTCCCTCTCTTTCCCTGTCTTCTAATTCAAGTTTCCTCTGTTCCAGTTCTATCGTTGCTAACATTAACCTTGTCTCTGATTCTTCAGGTTCGATGGAAAAATGGTTGGCCACTAGTCTTAGGAGTTCCGATTTTCGAGCTTTGGCACGGAAAGTGATCCCACACTACTCAGCCATATTTCTCAACTCCTCCATGGACAGTGCCTTTATCTTATCCTGAGTTACTTCTCCCTGGCTTGGGTAGTTACTTGCTTCAGTCGTGGACATTTTATTCTAGCACACACAACCACAAGGAAACCTGTATTGAAATCTTTTCTCTTTTTCTTGGGATCAGTTTGATTTCCCACTTCCAATTCCTTGTTTATCTGTGGGTCCGTTCCACATGCTGGACCCCAAATGACTGCCCTCCGGCCCCTTTCCTGGTTTGGCCGTAACAGAGTTTGACTTTTAAACACGCTGTTTTTCGCTCCATCTTAGTGAATCCTTGCTCACTGCTCTCTAATTATAATTGTAAATGAACCAATCAAACAGGCTTCCTTAGGTTTAAACAAGAAAGGTGTAAGCTTATTAGCCGTAACACTCTAACTCTGTTAAAGTTACTAAAAATATGCGATGTAACCACGCTTGCATGCATACGCGATAAACACACACACATAAATAGATACAGAGGGGGAGAAAGAATAAAGCTGGAGAGGTGGTGTTTGGAGCAGTAAATGGAATTCATTTACTGTCTTCGGTTTGGATGTAAAGACCTTGATTGGAGTTAAGTCTTGCAGTTCTCGTTGGGGCCCAGTGCGCACTTTCAAACTTGTTTCGCTGATACCAGAAGGCTGCAGGGGAGATCCTCTATCTTGAGCCTTAAGTTGCTTCCGTGGGTCCTGGAACGTTGCTGAAAAGAGAGACAGAGAGAGAGGAGTGCTTTCTTTTTGAAGTTCAATTACATCTTCCCCAAACCTTTCTGTGAGACACAATTCAGTCAATTCCCTGGTTGGCCAACAGGTTAGTCATGTGACCAGCTCTTTGAAACAGCATCACCTGCGAGGGTTGTTGATTCTTCAAAGCTAACTAGACACACTCGGTGGGCAGGTGGAGTGCTGGCTCTTACACAGACTTTTGATCACTATTGACAAACCCCATCTCGCTAATTGAATCAGGGTGCACTCCCATTGTGTCTCTATGCATCTGTCTCTCAGAATGCAAATGTACAGCCATGTTTTCAGCCGTTCAGCTCTGTGGTTTTTTTGAAACAAGTTATGTTCAATGTCCGGTAAAAGTTCAAATAGTGTTCCATATGACAAAATTAAAATGTTTCCATTTGGCGGGTTTGGTTTCCGTCCCAGTAGTTTATGGAGCTAAACAGGTCAAAATGTGAGGGGGTGAATAGTGATAATGGGCTGAATTTCCAAACAGTTGGAAAGAGATTGAAATTGGTAAATGTATGATCATCTCAGTGATGCAATGAAGTAACTTAATTTGTTTATAGCCAGGTGGGATGATATTGGAAAGGTATTAAAAGAAAAAAAAGTTCTGTATCCTCAGGAAATCTGAAATCAAAAGGGAAAATCCTAGAAATGCAGAGCAGGCCCACCAGTGCCTGAAAGGAAAAGGCAATCCAAGACTGCAGTGCTGAACCTCTACTAGAACTGTGCTCCATTGAAGGATCTACACTTTCTTACGACAGTGCTTCCATTTTTTGTTAAATTTTTGAGGACTTGTATTTAAATTGTGGAATTGGATTTCTCCTGAAAGGCCTGCCAAACTGATCCTCAACGTCGCCAGCAAAGAACTGGTTCTAGGACGATCCCAGCGCAGCGATCTACGTGTAATTGGGACGCCAGACAAAAAGGGACAACCAACATCTTTCCATATCTTATTTTTTTTCCTTCAAGATTTAGCAAGCATTCTTATTTTTTTGTAACAGACCTCTGCAGAGAGAGAATTTCTGTAGTTTTTTCCCCGAGTGTGTGTGTATGGCTAATTTAAAAAGGGAGCTTTCATATTTCAATCTGTGTGTTAATGCTTTGCTTCATTACTAGATAAGTCTTATTTTGATAAATGGATAATTTTGTTGTTTATTAGAGAAATCTGGTTGATATATTTTATTCTGGGATAATGAGTAGAGTATATTGTTACGGCCATGTGAAGAGGTCATCTCCGGCTTCCCTCTTGTCCCTTCCTCTTCTTTGCAACAGGGTTTATTCCTTTTAAATAGTGGTTGTGCTTACCACCTCTTGAGTGTTTTCCCTTTTTCCTTTACTGTGATCGTGAAAGAACCAATCGGACAAGTTTTCTTGAGTTTAAACAAGAAAGAGGTATGTTTATTATACTCAACACTCGAACCCGATTTAAAAATACGCGACACATTCACGCACACATTCACGCACACATTCACACAAGAATCTCACACACACACATAGATTACAGGAGGGAAAATAGATTTGGTGGTTGGATTAAAATCCAGAATAAATGGAATTTAAATACAGTCTGTAACGTGGATGATCCAGTAGTCCTCGGCTGAAGCTGTATTCTTGAAGTTCCTGGTTGGTCAAAGTGTATTTTGGCTTGCTTTGCTCAGGGTTTTCCTGAAGGCAGAATCTGTAGTTCGCTATCTTCCCCTGGTTGCTGGCTGTAGTGGTCTGTAGGCTTGGAGGATCCCCCAATTGGAGATGGTTTTTAAACTTAGTGTTTTCTGGGGAGAGAGAAAGGGTTGCACACAGCTTTCAGCTGCTGCACACTCAGTTACTGCTCGTCTTTGGTCTGTGTAGCAAAACTTCTAGTTACTTCAGAGATGAATAAGTGGTCACATGGTTCTCTCAATCCTCTTTGTTTCTAATGAGGTTTTTCTAGAATCTTCTAATGAAATTCAAGGTTCCACATGCCCCAGGATGCCCATTCACACTTGGAGGTGGTTGGTTCTTTCAAAGTCAAATGTGTGAGGATGGCCTTGGCTGTCGTGCTAATGAAGACATTTTAGGTAATTCAGTCACTTAGAGCAAGCCATTGTCCTGGGTGGCCGCCTTGTTAGCCTTTTAACTGGAGAGAGAGCACAGCTGGAGCGGAGGTTTAAAAAGCATGCCAAAAGGGACAGAGTCAGAGGCTGGAGACAGACCGACCAAGAGCGAGAGCGCACAGCGGGAGCGGAGCAGGAGAAAAATTGAAAAGTGACATCAGAGTGATGTCACAATCAAGAGTGAGAGCAGAGACACAGAAAGCAGCCGGGGTGAGTATACAGGTAAGATTTTAATTTAATTTAAAACAAATATAGAATGAGACTTAAACAAGAAATGCTGGAATCACTCAGCAGGTCTGGCAGCATCTGTGGAAAGAGAAGCAGAGTTAACGTTTCAGGTCAGTGACCCTTCTTCGGAACTGTTCCGAAGAAGGGTCACTGACCCGAAACGTTAACTCTGCTTCTCTTTCCACAGATGCTGCCAGACCTGCTGAGTGATTCCAGCATTTCTTGTTTTTGTTTCAGATTTCCAGCATCCGCAGTATTTTGCTTTTATAATAGAATGAGACTTGATCGATTTATTAGTATACAAAACTAAAATCTAAAGCGGAATTTATAATAGTGAGAGAGAGACCAGTAGGGAGTGCATTAGTTCAAATTGGAACAACTTAGTACATAAGCTATATTAAGTATTATTAGGGTTTATCAGTATTTGTAAAGTTTACTAATAGTAATTAGTATTGGCAAAGCTTTATTATCATTGATAAGGTCTATTAGACTCACAGAGTGCAGATTACAAGCTAAGTGTGGAAATTAGAGTTTGGTGAGTGGCAAGTTTGGTGAAGGGGGAGGCAGTGCTCCATTTTCCTTTTTTTTCCCCTACTTTTTTTCCCTACTTTTTTAACCCTCCAGGATTTGGTTCTTGCTTTGGTGTAGTGGATGGAGCTGTTTGGTGAGTACCTGGTAAGCTATTCTACTTAGAATAAATAGTCTGTAAAGTTAAGGTATGGCAGGGCAGCTCTGCCGAGTGGAATGTACAGCCTGTGGGAAGTCATGGACGAGCCTTGTGTCCGAGACAAAACACATCTGCAGGAAGTGCCACCGGCTGCAGAAGCTTGAGCTCTGGGTTTCGGAACTTGAACGGCGGCTGGAGTCACTTATGCATCCGTGAGGCGGAGGATTACGTGGATAGCACGTTTAAGGAGGTGGTCACACCACAGATTAGGAGCATGGAGGCAGATAGGAAATGGGTGACCACCAGGCAGGTAGTGCAGGAGTCCCTGATATGATCTCACTCGCTAATCGGTTTTCGATTTTGCACACTGGTGAGGGTGATGGTTCCTCAGAGGAATGCAGTCAGAGCTAAGTTTGTGGCACCACAGGTGGCTCAGCTGTACAGGAGGGGAGGAAGAGGAGTGGAAGAGCAGTTAGGGGAACAGACAGGCGTTTCTGCGGCGGTAAACGTGATTCCATGATGCTGTGTTGCCTCCCTGGTGCCAGGGTCAAGGATGTCACGGAGAGGCTACAGGACATTCTTCTGGGGGAGGATGACCAGTCAGAGGTCATGGTCCACATTGGTACCAATGACATAGGTACAAAGGGGGATGAGGTCTTGAAAGCAGACTTTGGGGAGCAAGGAAGGAGATTAAAAAGCAGGACCTCAAAAGCATGAATCTGAGTACTGCCATCCCACGTGTAAGTGAGCATAGGAATAGGAGAATTGAGCGATTGAACATGTGGCTGGAGAACTGGTGTAGAAAGGAGGGCATCAGATTTCTAAGACATTGGGACCGGTCCTGGGGAAGGTGGGACCTGTACAGGATGGACCGGGTTGCATCTTAGCAGGACTGGGATGAATATCCTTGCAGGCAGATGTGCTAGTGCTGTTGGGGAGGATTGAAACTAAATTGTCAGGGGGGTGGGAACCTGAGAGGGAGCTCAGATTGGAGGGAAGCAGAACTGGTACCTAGTCAGGGGTGTGGGAACCAGGAGCAAGTGTTATCGAGGAATACCAAGGTGCATAGAATACTGGGGGAGATAGATAGCACGAGAGTAGGGAATAGTACGTTATTAGGTGGGGTCAGAGTAAGGGAGAAAGTAATAAAGTCTGAATCAGGGTTAATGTGCATGCATGTGAATGCACGGAGTGTGGTTAATAAGACCGGTGAGATACAGGTGCAGATTGCCATGTGGAAATATGATGATGTGGCCATAACAGAGACCTGGCTCAAAGAAGGGCAGGACTGGGTGTTAAATATTGTTGGATACAAGGTGTTCGGGAAAGATAGGAAAGGGAAAAAAGGGCAGTATTGATCACTGAGAGAATTGCAGTGCTGGAGAAAAAGGATGTCCCAGAGGGGTCGAGGACAGAATCAATTTGGCTAGAGCTAAGGAACAAAAAAGGTGCAGTTACATTGTTTGGTGTTGTCTGCAGGCCACCAGCTAGTGGGAAGGATGTAGAGGAACAAATTTGCCAGGAAATTACTGAGAGGTGCAAAAACTATAGGGTAGTTTTAATGGGGGACTTTAATTATCCAAATATAGACTGGGATAATAGTAGTGTGAAGGGCAAGAGTTCCTAAAGCGTGTTCAGGAAAATTTTCTACAATAATATACTGCTAGTCCAACAAGAAAGGAGGCACTGCTAGACCTGGTTCTTGAGAATGAGGTGGGCCAAGTGGATCACGTATCAATAGGAGAATATTTAGGGGACAGTGATCATTGTATCATAAGGTTTAGGCTGACTATGGAAAAGGACAAAGAACAATCCAGTGCAAGAATAATTAACTAGGGGAAGGCCAACTTCAATGGGGTAAGAATGGAGCTGGGGCGAAGAAATTGGAGTCAAAAACTGGCAGAAAAACCGGTAGAAACATAGAAAAAATAAGAGCAGGAGTAGGCCATTCGGTCCTTCGAGCCTGCACTGCCATTCAATACGATCATGGCTGATCATCCAAACTCAGTACCATGTTCCTGCTTTCTCCCCGTATCCCCTTTAGCCCTAAGAACAATATCTAACTCTTTCTTGAATATATTTAATGATTTGGCCTCAACTCCTTTCTGTGGTAGAGAATTCCACAGGTTCACCACTCTCTAGGTGAAGAAATCCCTCCTCATCTCAGTCCTAAATGGCTTACCCCTTATTCTTAGACTGTGACCCCTGGAGCTGGACTTCCCTGCCATCGGGAACATCGTTCCTGCATTTAGTCTTTCCAGTCCTGTTAGAATTTTGTAGGTTTCTCTGAGATCCCCTCTCATTCTTATAAACTAGCGAATACAAGC
Source organism: Heterodontus francisci (assembly GCF_036365525.1). Classification (NCBI taxonomy): domain Eukaryota; kingdom Metazoa; phylum Chordata; class Chondrichthyes; order Heterodontiformes; family Heterodontidae; genus Heterodontus; species Heterodontus francisci. The sequence continues at coordinate 25,210 of NW_027140229.1, forward strand.
CTAATCAACCCAATCTCTCTTCATACGTCAGTCCTGCCATCCCAGGAATCAGTCTGGTGAACTTTCGCTGCACTCCCTCCATAGCAAGAACATCCTTCCTCAGATATGGAGACCAAAACTGCACACAATGCTCCAGATGTGGTCGCATCAAGGCCTTGTATAATTGTAGCAAGACATCCTTGCACCTGTGCTCAAATCCTCTCTCTATGAAGGTCAGCATACCATTTGCCTCCTTAACTGCCTGCTGCACCTGCATGCTTACTTTGCGCGGCTGGTGCAAAAGAACACCCAGGTCTTGCTGCACCTCCCCCTTTCTCAATCTATCGCCATTCAGATGATCGTCTGCCTTTCTGTTTTTGCCACCAAAGTGGATAACGTCTCATTTATCCACATTATACTGCATCTGCCATGTATTTTGCCCACTCACTCAACCTGTTCAAATCACACTGGAACTTCTCTGCATCCTCTCAGCTCACACTCCCACCCAGCTTTGTGTCGTCTATAAACTTGGATATATTACATTTAATTCCCTCATCTATATCATTGATATATATTATGAATAGCTGGGGTCCTAGCACTGATCCCTGCGGTACCCCACTAGTCACTGCCTGCCACTCGGAAAAAGACCCATTTATTCCCACTCTTTGTTTCCTGTCTGCCAACCAGTTCTCTATCCATGTCAGTACCTTACCCCCAATTCCATGTGCTTTAATTTTGTATGCTAACTTCTTATGTGGGGCCTTATCAAAAGCCTTCTGAAAGTCCAAATACACCACATCCGCTGGTTCTCCCTTATCCTACGAGTTGCATCCTCAAAAAATTCCAGTAGATTTGTCATGCATGATTTCCCTTCCGTAAATCCATGTTGACTTTGTCCGATCCTGTCATTGTTTTCCAAGTGCTCTGCTATTACAACTTTTATAATGGACTCTAGCATTTTCCCCGCTACTGTTGTCAGGCTAACAGGTCTATAATTTCCTGTTTTCTCTCTACCTCCTTTTTTAAACAGTGGGGTTACATTAGCTCCAATCTGTTGGAACTGTTCCAGAGTCTATAGAATTTTGAAAAATGACCAGCAAAGCATCTACTATTTCTAGGGCCACTTCCTTAAGTACTGTGGGATGTAGATTATCAGGCCCTGGGGATTTATCGGCCTTCAATCCCATCTATTTTCCTAACACCATTTCCCCTGCTAATACTGATTTCATACAGTTCCTCCTTCTCACTAGACCCTATGTTCCCCAACATTTCTGGGAGGTAATTTGTATCCTCCTTAGTGAAGACAGAACCAAAGTATGTATTTAATTGGTCTGCCATTTCTTTGTTCCCCTTTATAAATACCCCCGTTTCCCCACATTTCTCTTCACTAATATTTTTCTCTTCACATATCTATAGAAGCTTTTAAAGTTAGTTTTTATGTTTTCTGCAAGCTTACCCTCATACTTTTCCCCTTCTTAATCAATCCCTTTGTCCTCTTTTGCTGAATTCTATACTGTTCCCAATCCTCAGGTTTGCTACTTGTTCTGGCCATTTTATATTTCTCCTCCTTGAATCTAATACTGTCCTAATTTCTTTTGTAAGCCACAGTTGAGCCACCTTTCCTGTTTTATTTTTGCGCCATACTGGAATGAACAATTGTTGTAATTCATCCATGTGCTCTTTAAATGCTAGCCATTGCCTATCTACTGTCAACCCTTTAAGTAACGTTCCCCAATTTATAATAGCCAATACGCGCCTCATACCGTCATAGTTTCCTTTATTTAGATTCAGGACCTTAGTCTCTGGATCAGCGCTCTCACTCTCCATCTTAATGATGAATAATGGGCTACCTTCAAAGCAGTTCAGACACAGTCGAGGTATGGTCCCTCGAAGGGGAAAGGTAGAGCAAACAAATCTAGAGCTCCCTGGATGACAAAAGAGGCAGAGATTAAGATAAAGGAGAAAAAGTGTGCTTATGACATATGCTAGGTAAGAAAATACTATGGAAAACCAGGCTGAATATAGAAGATCCAGAGCAGAAGTGAAAAAGCAAATAAGAGAAGCAAAGAGAGAGCATGAGAAGAGACTGGCAGCTATCATTAAAGAAAATCCCAAAGTTTTCTAAAGGCAGATAAATAGGAAAAGGGTGGTAAAAGGAGGAGGTGGGCCGATTAGAGACCAGAAAAGGGATTTACACATGGAGGCAGAGGGCATAGTTGAGGTATTAAATGAATACATTGCATCTGTCTTTACCAAGGAAGAAGATGCAACCCAGGCAATGTTGAAAGAGGAGGTAAGTCAGACACTAGAGGGGTTTAAAATTGATAGAGGAAGTATTAGATAGGCTGTCTGTATTTAAAGCAGATAAAGTACCAGGACGAGATGAGATGCACCCAAGGATACGGAGGAAAGCGAGGGTGGAAATTGAAGAGGCATTGGCCATAATGTTTCAGTCTTCCTTAGGCTCGGGGGTGGTGCCAGAGGACTGGAGAATTGCAAACGTTGCACCCTTGTTCATAAAAGAGTGTAAAGATAAGCCCAGCAACTACAGGCCAGTCAGTTTAACTTCAGTGGTGGGGAAACTTCATTTTAGTAGGAAGATCATGGAGAGACAATATAAAACAAAGGGTACAATTCTAAAGCGGGTGCAGGGGCAGAGGGACTTAGGTGTATATGTGCATAAGTCATTGAAGGCGGCAGAACAGGTTGAGAGAGCGGTTAATAAAGCATACGTTATCCTGGGCTTTATTAATAGGGGCATTGATTTCAAGAGCAAGTAATTTTTGTTGAACTTGTATAAGACACTAGCTCGGCCTCAGCTGGAGTATTGCGTCTAGTTCTGGGTGCCGCACCTGAGGAAAGATGTGAGGGCATTGGAGAGAGTACAGAAGAGATTTACGAGAATGGTTCCAGGGATGAGGACCTTCAGTTATGTAGATAGATTGGAGAAGAGAAGGCTGAGAGTTGATTTGATAGAGGTATTCAAATTCATGAGGGATCTGGACAGAGTAGATAAAAATTGTTCCCACTCGTGATAGGATCGAGAATGAGAGGGCACAGATTTAAAGTATTTGGTAAGAGAAGCAAACGTGACAGGAGGAAAAACTATGTCATGCAGCGAGTGGTTAATGTCTGGAATGCGCTGCCTGAGGGTATAGTGGAGGCAGGTTCAATTGAAGCATTCAACAGGGAATTAGACAGTTCGATGAAAAGAATGAATGTGCAGGGTTATGGGGAGAAGGCAGGGGAATGGAACTGAGGGAGTTGCTCTTTCAGAGAGTCAGTGCGGACACGATGGGCCGAATGGCCTCCTCCTGCACTGTAACGATGCTGTAATTCTGTGACCTGTGGAGAAGTGGAACTAGAGACAATAGTGCTCTCTTCCGGCCTCAGTCGTAACAACACTCCCTTCACTGCTTTAAACATAAATGAGAGAAATGGTTAAGATTTGCAGTTGCTGAAACCAGTGTGCAGGCCAGAAAGCTACAGGGTACCCAGGGCAGAGATGTGATACTGTTTTGAAGCCTGCACTCAGCTTTTTTGGAAGCCTGAGATGGAAAGGTCAGAGAAGGAATGGAAGTGAGAGGTACGAGAGTGAGGGTAGCTAAAATTCACAGAATCGCAGAATTGTTGCAATGCAGAAGGAGACCATTTGGCCCATCATGTCTGCACCGACTCTGCGAAAGAGCAATTCACTTAGTGCCATTCCCCACCTTCTCGTCGAAACCCTGCACATTCTTCCTTTTCGTGTAACAGTCTAATTCCCTTTTGAATGCTTCAGTTGAACCTGCCTCCACCACACTTTCAGGCAGTGCATTCCAGACCTTAGCACTTGCTGCGTGGAAATGTTTTTCCTCATTTCGCGTTTGCTTCTCTTGCCAATTACTTTAAATCCGTGCCCTCTCATTCTCGATCCTTTCATGAGTGGGAACAGTTTCTCTTGATCTACTCTGTCTAGACCGTTCATGATTTTGAATACCTCTATCAAATCAGCTGTCAGTCTTCCCTTCTCCAAGGAAAGCCGTCCAAATTCTCCAATCTATCTTCATAACTAAAGTTATTTATCCCTGGAGCCGTTCTAATGAATATTTTCTGTACTCTCTCCAATGCCCTCACATCTTTCCTCAAGTGCAGCGCCCAATAAAGCTCAGGATACTGTATGCTTTATTAACTGCTCTCTCAACCTGTCCTGCCACCTTCAATTACTTATGCAGATATATATCCAGGTCCCTCTGCTACTGCACCCGCTTTAGAATTGTCCCCTTTGTTTTATATTGTCTCTCCATGTTCTTCTTACCAAAATTAATCTCTCCATATTTTTCTGCATTGAACTTCATCTGCCACCCGTCTGCCCATTCCCCCAACTTGTCTACGCCCTCATGCAGTTCTACAATATCTTCCTCACAGTTCACATTGCTTCCAAGTTCCGTATCATCCGCAAACTTTGAAGTTGTGTCCTGTACACCAAGGTCATGAATATACATCAGGAAAAGCAAGGGTCCCAACACTGATCCCTGGGGAAACATAGAAAATAGGAGCAGGAGTAGGCCATTCGGCCCTTCGAGCCTGCTCTGCCATTCATTATGATCATCGCTGATCATCCAACTCAGTAGCCTGTTCCCACTTTTGCCCCATACCCTTTGATCCCTTTAGACCCAAGAGCTATATCAAACTCCTTCTTGAAAACATACAGTATTTTGGCCTCAACTGCTTTCTGTGGTAGCGAATTCCACAGGCTCACCACTCTCTGGGTGAAGAGATTTCTCCTCATCTCAGTCCTGAAAGGATTACCCCATATCCTTAGACTATGACCCATGGTTCTGGACTCCCCCATCATTGGGAACATCCTTCCTGCATCTACCCTTCCAAGTCCTGTTAGAATTTTATAGGTTTCTGAGATTCCCCCTCACTCTTCTGAACTCCAGCGAATATAATCCTAACCGACTCAATCTGTCCTCATACGTCAGTCCCACCATCCCAGGATTCAGTCTGGTAAACCTTTGCTGCACTCCCTCAAAAGCAAGAACATCCTTCCTCAGATAAGGAGATCAAAACTGCACACAATATTCCAGGTGTGGCCTCACCAAGGCCCTGTATAATTGCAGCAAGACATCCCTGCTCCTGTACTCTAATCTTCTTGCTATGAAGGCCAACATACCATTTGCCTTTTTTACTGCCTGTTGCACCTATAATTTTTACACCTCTCTGTAATTTCCTTCACGTCCTTCCCACTAGTTGGTGGCCAAGAGACAACACTGAGCAATGTAACTGCACCTTTTTTGTTCCTGAACTCTCGCCAAGTTGATTCTGTCCACAACCCCTCTGGGACATCCTTTTTCTCCAGTACTGCAATGCTGTTCTTAATCAATACTGCCACCCCTCCCCCTTTTTTCCTTTCCTATCTTTCCTGAACACCTTGTATTCAGGAATATTCAATACCCAGTCTTGCCCTCTTTGAGCCAAGTCTCTGTTATAGCCAGAACATTCATATTTCCACATGTCAATTTGTGCCTGTACCTCACCAATCTTATTAACAATACTCCGTGCATTCACATACATGCATATTAACCCTGATTTAGAATGAATAACCCTGCCGAAAGAAGAGAGATATTGTGATGAGATGTTGTGGAAGGTGATCCAATGAATGTGGAGATTAGTAAGGTGGAAAATGAGACTAAGTTAAATTCTGTCATCAGTGGGCTATCTGGAATAGAGTGGCTGAGTAGGATTGGAACATATTCTACAAAAAGAGAGGCCTAGTTGGGATCAATGTGGATATCGAGATAACTTGGATCTGGAAAATATGAGTGGAGGTGAGAGAAATTAAGGTTGAGAAAAAGTTTAGTTAAACAGAGATGGATGTGGTGTTGGAGAGAGACTGGGTCTCTGTTCTTGCTTTTCCTACATCAATTTACGCTGTTGGTTTTTAACTGGATCGTAGGTGGATCTCGCAAGTCATCAAAAGTTAGTGTTTATTGACCTGATATGTTATTTATACTGTTATGCACCATTTAAAAATTGTTTTCTCTAATAGTACCTTCTTTTAGATAGTCCCCCTGTTCTCCAGATGCTGTGAAAGGGGACTTGATGTGTGTCAATATGCACTTGATTTCTACATAATTAGATGGAAAACCATAGTTTACATTCACTAGAAATTGGGTTGAGTCTGGTCAAAAGTTAATAGAGAGAAGGTTTTCTTTATTTCAGTCTGGACTGTAGTTGTACCCAGGGTTATGAGGTGAAAGAGCAGTGTCTAATTCATTTCATCACCCTTGCTCCAAATGTTCAAGGAATTCATTTCATCTGATGCATCTGTATTAAAATTTAAATTGTGATGGGAGTAGTCCTTTTCTCATAGCATTGAATAGTACAACACAGAAAGCGACCATTCAGCCCATTGAGTCTGCGCCGGCTCTTTTGAAGAGCAATCCAGTTAGACCCCTTTTCCCATGTCCTTGCAGTTTTTTCCTCCAAGTATTTATCCAATTCCCTTTTGAAGGCTCCTATTGAATCTGTTTCCACCATTCTTAGGCTATGCATTCCAGATTCTAACCACTTGTTGCGTTAAAATAAAAACTTTTTTTATTTTATGCCACCTCTAGTTCTTTTGCCAATTGCCTTTAAATCTTTGCTGTCTGGTTATCAACCCTTCAGCCTTTCACAGGAAATAGGAGTAGGCCATTCGGCCCATCGAGCCTGCTCTGCCATTCAAACAGATCATGGCTGATCATCTGTCTCTACGCCATTTTCCCCACTATCCCCATATCCCTTGATATTCAGAAATCTATCGATTTCAACGATTGAGCTTCCACAGCCTGCTGGGGTAGAGAATTGCACAGATTTACCACCCTCTCAGTAAAAATATTCCTCCTCATCTCAGTCATAAATGGCCTGCCCCTTATTCTGAGACTGTGTCCCCTGGCTCTCGACTCACCAGCCAGAGGAAACATCCTATCCACATCCACCCTGTCATGCCCTGCAAGAATTTTGTAAGTTTCAATGAGGTCACCTTTCATTCTTCGAAACTCTAGAGAATACAGGCCCAGTTTCTGCAATCTCTCCTCATAAGACAGTCTTTGGGAATAGTTTCTCTTTTTTTAAAAAAAAAAGACAAGTCTTTCCCTATTCATATTGCTCGCTTTTCCTCTCTTCAGTCGTGCTTGAACACCCTTGAGTAAAATCAACAGATAGCAACTGGGAGTATTGACAAATTGCTTAGCAGGCTTTTCTGACCTGCATATTAGTTTGATCTGATATCACGGTTATTTCTCTGGAGGAGGCCAGTAAAGCCATTCCCTAGATCATTTGATCATTACTGTTAAATTGCCTCCAGGAAAATGGAGTGACTCGTCTTACAGTTGTCATGCAGGCCCCCACCTGCCACGAATGAGGCACATATATTTCACCACATGGATGTTAAATTTTAAAATTGTTGCTGGGAAGAAAAGAAGGCTTATTACAAGGGGTTGCCAAGCCCTGGTTAGAAAGATATTTTTTTTTCATACTAGCAGTTAGTGTTGAAACAAAGAAACGAGCCCCTGCCCCAATACACAGAAGAGACCTGGTCAAACCAGTCAGGCACATGGCCAACTAGGGGAGTTTTAAATTGGAAAACAGAATTTGAACTCAGAAAGCTCTTTGCTGCTGGACTGAAAACATCTCTCTCCTGTCTGCTCTCATCTCGCTTTTTGCCAGCTTCGGAAACCATTGAAGACATATGAACCCCAAGAGAGAAAGTCTCCTACAGTGAACAAGGTTTAAGAAGAATACAGGGCTCCAACGCAAAGCAAGATCTACCTACAAGCAAGGACTACAGCGAGCTCGAAGCACAGTAACAAAAACCCCTTTTCAGAGATTGCCTCAAACCTCTCTACTTTATTTTTCCTTCTCTTTTCTGTCTCTATTTGCATGTGCCTATTACGTATGTATACTAGTGTGGGGCGTGGCAAGTATGGTGTTAACTGAATTAGAGTATAAGTTTCAATAAATTTCACTTTTCTTCTGAAAACCTAAGAAAGCCTTTTTGTGCTCATTTCTTTGCCTTGTAATTGGAAAGCGGTGAACAAGGATTCACCAAGGGGGAGCTAAAACGCAGTGTGTTTAAAACAAACCCTGTTACAATAAGATCAAGTGAAGGCTGAGAAAGACCCCTAGACACCTTTCCCACCTGGTCGTAACACAGCTAATATTTTGGCACTGAGCGGGACACTGAAGAGGCTTTCGCACATAGTTATTTAGTTGGACTGCTGCATTAGTTGGGATTGAGGGAAGTGTTCATTGTCAGCAGGGACAGATCTGGTTTTGCCATACTGCTCTGCAGTTGAATTGGGCTGAATCTAATATCCTTGTTTCATTTATACTGGCTCTAAGGACGTTGCCACAGATGCTTGTTAGTGCCTTTCCTCTTCCTTCCTCTGCTCTGCCCAAATGTGGCTTAATCATTGTAAGGCAGGGCAGTTCTCAGAATAAACAAATGCCACCCAATGACTCAGTGGTTACATGTAATACTGAGCCATGCAGGCCAGGAATGGGCCCTGGTTCAATTCCAGATGTGTATTGACTTAGCTGGTCTCAGTTTGCACAGCCTTTCGTGACCTTGGGTTACAGAAAGGATAAGGACCAAGTGTCCGTAATGCTGGTTACTCTGGTTACTGTCCAGTGATGACAAACCCTCTTTTCCACCCCCCCCCCCACCCAACCCCTGATGGAAAGTGCCCATGTGTGCACATAATCAGGCTGCTGCTCTGGCCACTGTCAAATATGCTGGCAGTGCTTGCTGCCTAAACTGATGTGAAGAATGGCCATTGGATGCGATACATGAGGAATAGGCACAGAGAACATCTGTGGAACTGTACCCCAACATAATAGTCTATCTGAGAAAGGAGGAAGAAGAATTGGGGTAGGATAAATTGGTAAAAGCATCTCAATAAAGAGGATTTTGTACAGTTAGATGCTATAATGGGTTGCTGAAGATTAAATAGACTTAGGACTTGTATGTTACAATGCTGAAGTGATTATGTTACTGCACTATTAATCCAGAGGCCTGAAATAATAATTCTTCAAGATGAGTTCAAATACTATCATGACTGTTTGACAATTTAACTTCAATTAAGAAAAAAATCTGGAAATGAAAATAAAAGTGACCATGCTTTTGGATTGTTGTAAAAACTAGTTCACAAATGTCCTTTTGGGAAGGGAACTGGCACCCTTGCCTGGTCTGGGCTGATGGGTGACTTCAGTCCCACACTATTGTGGTTGACTCTTGACTTTTTTTTTTATTCATTCATGGGATATGGGTGAGCTGCCTAGGCCAGCATTTATTGCCTTTTCTTTTCTTTGTTCTATCCCTAGCTGCCCTTAACTGCTTTCTGAAGTGGCCTGGCAAGCCACACGGTTGTATCAAACCACTACTGTGGTTTAAGAATGTGGCCCACCCACCCCTTGGGGCAACTAAGGATGGACAATAAATGCAGGTCTTGCCAGTGCTACCCATATCACAAGAATGAATAAAAGTAGATCAAATGTGCTAAAGGGCCACCTTTATCCTAGCCGACCTTAGCCATCATATTCAAAAGTCTAACTGGAGCTCATATAATATGAAATTGCTGACTAAATTTATGATTATCATCACTGGTGTAGGGTAATATTTCTTTAATCATATTCATAGCTCTAGCCTTGGTTTAACACTGAAGCCGTTAGATTAATGGTACTCACTCTACTCTAGGCCTCTGTTCAAGGCCTGCCTTACTGAGATATTGCTTGAGCTTCGATCAAGTGCTGTTCCCTCCTTTTCTTATACTGGCAAAATAAACACAGCAAACATTATTAGGAGGCAGGATCATTCCAGTTTCCATTAAGTTAGTGAAAATACCTTCAATTGCGAAAGACTGGATGATGTGGATGAGGAGAGTCTGATGGGTTCAAACACATAATTTACTAAAAGTGCAAGTGCAGGTTTTGTTTAATTTGTTTTTGCTGGCAAGGTCAGCATTTATTGCCCATCCCTAATTTCCTTGAAACAAAGAGGCTTAATAGACCATTTCAGAGGGCAGTTAAGTTGTGGGTATGGAGTCACGTGTAGGCCAGACTGGGTAAGGATGGCAGGTTTCTTCCCTTGAAGGACATTAGTGAACCAGAAGAGTTTTTCATAGTTTCATGATCATTATTAATGAGACTAGCATTTAATTCTGGATTGATTTATTAATTGAATTTTAAATTTCCGCATCTGCTGTGGTGAGATTTGAACTAATGTCGCTGGAGCATTAGTCCAGGCCTGTCTATTACTAGTCCAGTAACATTACCACTCTGCTACCAGCTACTCAGATTTTATCTGAGTAGATAAAATCTTTATAAAGTCCAACAGTGGACTTTTGGGATTTATACATAGGGGCACAGTGTGCAAGGGTGTAGAAATAGTATGTTTGTACAACTCAGTGGTTGAACTGCAGTTTTGAGCACCCCATTATGGAAAGAATATTAAAACCACAGAGAGCATACAGGGTAGATTCACCAGGATGAAACCAAGAATGGAAAACTTACAATTAATTATAAGGCACTAGAGTGCCAGTTCCATTTTCAAGGAAAAATGGAATGAAGATTTTTTAAAATGATGTGCTTTGACGGCTTAATAGGGAAAAATTATTTCTCATTGGGGAGTCAATATGGAGGTATCAATTCAAAATTATCACTGGCAATGTGAGGAGAGGTCAGGAGATTTTTTTAATGCAATGTTGTAGCAGGGAATGTTTTGCCATGGGCTAGTTGAATTGGATAAATATTTAAAGCAGTGGGATTAGTTCTGTATCACTCTAGCACATACACATTAGGCCATATCGGTTTAAGCTTCCATGATTCAATCAATTGAAACTGTTGTAACATTACTGCAGGACCTTTTCTTTCTCTGTTGCTGTGGTACGTATTTGGCCTCCACTTGGTAATTGCCCAGCATGGCGTGACTGAAATCAGGAGCTGACTGTGTCGAAAGTCAGAGCATACACTTATCTCATTATGGCCCTCAAGCAATATTCTGTTTCTGATAGTAGACACAAAGTTAGTAACACTGTTCAGACTTTGACATTTTGGTCAAACTCGCATTTAACATGTCTATCTCTCTTCCTCCATAGTTACTCTGTAATGTTGGCCACTGTGAAGAGAAACTAGGTTTTACTTATGAAGAAATTATTATATGGTAAGTTCAGTAAAGAGCTGGTATTTGTGACTGATGAGTGGAAGCTCGTAACCTCTGTCACTGCTGAGTTTATTGCATCGTTCTAGTTTAGGGGATTTCCTCTCCTGAGTAATGTGGATCTTTCACCTTCACTGGGCTAATGGGAAGATTCTTGGTAGTGTAGATGAGCAGAGAGATCTTGGTATCCAGGTACATAAATCCCTGAAAGTTGCTACCCAGGTTAATAGGGCTGTTAAGAAGGCATATGGTGTGTTAGCCTTTATTAGTAGGGGGATCGAGTTTCAGAGCCACGGGGTCATGATGCAGCTGTACAAAACTCTGGTGAGGCCGCACCTGGAGTATTGCGTGCAGTTCTGGTCACCGCATTATAGGAAGGATGTCGAAGCTTTGGAAAGGGTGCAGAGGAGATTTACTAGGATGTTGCCTGGTATGGAAGGAAGGTCTTACGAGGAAAGGCTGAGGGACTTGGGGTTGTTTTCGTTAGAGAGAAGGAGGAGGAGAGGTGACTTAATAGAGACATACAAGATAATCAGAGGGTTAGATAGGGTGGATAGTGAGAGTCTTTTTCCTCGGATGAGGATGGCAAACACGAGGGGACATAGCTTTAAGTTGAGGGGTGAAAGATATAGGACAGATGTCAGAGGTAGTTTCTTTACGCAGAGAGTAGTAGGGGCGTGGAACGCCCTGCCTGCAACAGTAGTAGACTCGCCAACTTTAAGGGCATTTAAGTGGTCATTGGATAGACATATGGATGTAAATGGAATAGTGTAGGTCAGATGATCGGCGCAACATCGAGGGCCGAAGGGCCTGTACTGCGCTGTAATATTCTAATTCTAATTAAGAATGTTTGTCTTCTGAGCAACCATCCCTGCCTCTGAGACAGTCAGTGGGTTCAAGCCCTGCTGTAGGATTTAATTTCATAATCTAATCTGACATTTCAGTGTGGTACTGAGGGCATGCTGCATTGTTTGAGGGGCTGTCTTTTGGACAAGATATTAAACTGAGGCCCTATCTATTTGTTCAGGTGTACATAAAGAAAATCCTATTTGAAGAATACATGGGGCATTCTTTGGTATTGTGGCCAATATTTATTCCTCAATCAGCATCACCAAAAACAGATTATTAACAACTACAGCTTGTATTTATATAGCACCTTTAACATAAAAAAGTCCCAAGGCACTTCACAGGACAGGAGCCTTATGATGCAAGGTCACATTAGGGCAGATAGCCAAAAGCTTGATCGAAGAAGTAGGTTTCAAGGAGCATCTTAAAGGAAGAAAGAGAGGTAGAGACTCGAAGGTTTAGAGAGGGAATTCCAGAGTTTCGGGCCTAGACATCTGTAGGCTTGACCACCAATATTGAAGCAATTAAAATTGGGGATGCCCAAGAGGCCAGAATTAGATGACTGCAGATATCTGAATGGGAGATTACAGAATTAGGGAGAGGTGAGGCCATGGAGGGATTTGAAAATAACAATGAGAATTTTAAAATCAAGGCATTGCTTTACTGGAAGACAGTGTAGGTCAGCAAGCATAGGGTTGATAGGTGAACAGGATGGAGTGAATAAGGACGTGGGCAGCAGAGTTTTGGATAACCGCAAGTTTATGGAGGTTAGAATGTGGAAGGTTGGTCAGGAGTGTGTTGGAATAGGCAACTCTAGAGGTAACAAAGGCATGAATGAGGGTTTCAGCAGAAGGTGAGCTGAGGCAGGCGAGCAGTTGGACATTATTACGGAGGTGCAAATAAGTGGTTTTAGTGATCGCACAGATATATTGGACGTTCATCTCGGGGTCAAATATGACAGCAAGGTTGTGAACAGTCTAGTTTAATCTCAGGGACAGGGATGGACTCGATAGCTAGGGAACGATGTTTGGAGCGGGAACCAAATGCAATAGCTTCTGTCTTCCCAGTATTTAATTGGAGGAAACGTCTGCTGATCCAGCATTAGATTCACCAAGCTGACTGATAATTTAGCAATAGTGGAGGAGTTGAGAAAGGTGGTGGTAAGGTAGAGCTGGGTATTGACATGTGGAAAACTAATGCTGTGCTTTCTGATGATGTCGCCGAGGGCAACATGTAGATGAGAAATGGAAAAGGGACAAGGATAGATCCTTGGGGGCACCACAGGTAACAGTACAGGAGTGGGAAGAGAAGCCATTGCAAATGATACTCTGGCTGCGATTAGATTGATAAGAATGGAACCAGGCTAGTGCAGTCCCACCCAGCTGGGCAATAGTGGAGAGGCATTGGAGGAGGATGGTATGGTCAACTTTGTCAAAGACTGTAGACAGGTCGCGAAGAACGAGGGGGATAGTTTGCCTCTGTCACAGTCATGTAGGATATTATTTGTCCTATGATGAGTTGTTTCGGTAGTGTGGCAGGGGCAGAAACCTGATTGAAGATCTTGTCAGTTGTCCCATTCACTGTTCATGGCACCTTGCTGTGCCTAATTTGGTTGCTGGATTTGCCTTCAAAATAACAGTGACCACATTTCAAAAGTAATTCATTGACTATGAAGTGCTTTGAGATGTGCTGAAGGTACTGTGTAGCTGCTTGTTCTTCCTCCCTTAATAAACATTCGTCCTCTTATACAGTTTGCGATTAGCGTTGTTAAATGAAGCTAAAGAGGTGCGTGCAGCTGGTCTCCGTGCCCTCCGATATCTCATCCGAGACTCCGGTATTCTCCAGAAGGTGCTGAGACTGCGTGTGGATTATTTAATAGCTAGGTTAGTATGTGCGGTTTGGCTCCTTTTTGATTTCAGTTGTGTGATGTTTCATTAAAAATATGTAACAGATCGCCCGATTGCTCAATTGCTAAATGTACTGACTGGGTGGAGCTTGCATAAGTGTGCGCAGTTTGTTGTTGTGAACTCTAAGGAGCTTGGCTGATTCTTCTACATTCTACAAGTCGATTCACTTGTACCCTTATTGCTGGCAGGGAGATTTCCAACCTGTAAGTCTAAGCTGTTTTTCTGTTGATTTAGTACAGTGCTAGTGCCCTGCCACAGAAGTCTCGCTCAGTTCACTGGTGGTAGCTTCAAAGATTAAATCATCAGATTCTCCAGGCCACAAACTGGTATATCCAGCCTCTCCACTGGGAGCTGGTGGCACCATCGGGGCCCTACATCAGCTTGAGAATGTTCAGTTTCAAAGGACAGTGGGCTATGCAGCAGCAGTACCCTATTGTCTTTTACAATAGTTTATGAACATATGAAACTAATCTTACTGTTCATTGATCTTCCAGCCTCTGTCACACTTGGTCTGAATGACTTCAGTCAATTCTTATAAAGAAGCTGATAGTCTGATGTTTACGTTGACAAGATACAACATAAAACAGATAGTGAACTTAATGGGTGGACCCTGTCTTCAGGCATTTAATATATCAGTATATCATTTGGGAGAAATGTATTCATGTAGCACCAGCCTACGTTGATTCCCTAGGGGCAGGCAGCACCGTGGGATGCTATCTGCACAGCCCGCACGGGTTTCTTCAATATCGTTGAGGAAACACGTGAGCTGCGCAGGTAGCATCCTGCGGTGCTGCCTGCCCCCTGGGAATCGACGTAAGTCAGCATAGTACTGCTTGAAATGGCACTACATTTATTTATTCTTTCATGGGATGTGGCCATTGCTGGCAAAGCCAGCATTTGTTGCCCATCCCTAGTTGCCCTTGACAACTGAGTGGCTTGCTAGGCCATTTCAGAGGGCAGTTAAAAGTCAATCACATTGCTGTGGGTCTGAAGTCACATGTAGGCCGGACCAGGTACGAATGGCAGATTTCCTTCCCTAAAGACAGTGAACCAGATGGGTTTTTACAACAATTGACAATGATTTCTTGGTCACCATTACTGATACTAGCTTTCAATTCCAGATGTATCAATTGAATTTAAATTTCACCAGCTGCCATGGTGGGATTTGAACCCATGTCCCCAGAGTATAAGCCTGTGCCTCTGGATTGTTAATTCAGTGACATTACCACTATGCCACTGTCTCTCCCAACATGAACGAATTTCTATCCCTATATGTAGAGACATTCCTGAACCTCCAGTGATATTGACAAAATTGGAAATCTGGTGGATTGTGGGCACTAAATGGTGCTCACCGTTCTGCTAACTACTGTTTGTAGTTTTGTAAACTTTTACTAACTAACTAACTTTTGTAAAATAACATTTACAGTTGATTGTTAATGGTGCTGGGCTCTCAGCAGCAACACATGAATCTCACTCTCGTGTCAGTGCGTTGCTGGATCTAGGAGAAGAGAGAAAGACCAGGTGCCTGTCTTGCCACAGTGGGACTGATTTACATATACTGACATGTCAGTTCTAAATGATTAGGAACTGGTGCTAATCTACCAGAATGCTAAATATTCTAATAGAACTCAAATTCTCTGGATCAGTCTGAATATATAATTTTTGCCAGGGTCTGTGAATAATTAAGGTGGATGAAGGGAACTTACTTATGTACAAGTGATAAAAAGTGCATGTCACAATAGGGTGAGAAATAGTCTCAAAGTCTTTGGAAAGACTCAAACATCTCAACTCAAGGCTGAAGGGGCAAGAATTAAGAAGCGACAAGCAGAAATGAAGGGGAAAAAGAGGCATTAATTAAAATCAGTAGTTTAAACAAGGAACTAACTAGATTCTAAAAAGGAATAGAGATTTCTTAGATCATGGATGGGCAGCTGAGATCTGTTGCTTGCAATTCCTGTGCCATGTGGGAACGTGGCACTTCATTTGTGTCTTGGGTTACTTGAGCTCGAGCATAGGATTTTTGAGCTTGAGAGGCAGCTGGAGTCACTGCGGAGTATCAGGTAAGAGGAGAGTTTCCAGGATCATTCCAGGAGGTGGTCACCCCACATGCAGTGAGAGTTCAGGATAACAGATGGGTGGCCATCCAGAAAAGTAGGAAGTGCAGGAGTCTTTCTGCTGCGTGCCACTCAAACTTTTTTATTATTCTTTTATGGAATGTGGACATTGCTGGCAAGGCCAGCATTTGTTGCTCATCCCTACCTCGCCATCACCTTAAGGACAATTAGGGATGGGCAACAAATGCTGGCCTTGCTAGCGCTGCCCATATCCCATGAAAGAATAAAAAAAATTGCCCTTGACAACTGAGTGGCTTGCTAGGCCCTTTTAGAGGGCAGTTAAGAGTCAACCACATTGCTGTGGGTTTGGAGTCACATGTAGGCCAGACCAAGTAAGGACAGCAGATTTCCTTCCCTAATGGGCATTAGTGAACCAGATGTTTTTTTTTACAATAATCAATGATAGTAATGGTGACTATGAAACTGAGACCAGCTTTCAATTCCAGATTTTTATTAATTAATTGAGTTTAAATTCCACGAGCTGCCATGGTGGGATTTGAACCCATGTCCTCAGGGCATTAGTCTGGGCCTCTGGATTATTAGTTCAGTGATATTACCACTACGCCACTGTTTCAACATTGGCGACTGCTGGGAATGATGACACCTTTAGGGTTTGCAGTCCAGTCCATGGCACCAATGGGAAAGGGACTGCACAGGAGTGAACAACGAAGAATAGAAAAGCATTCTTTATTGGAGATTCCATGGTCAGGGGGACATTTCTGTAGCTGTCATTGTGAGCCCCGCATGGTATGTTGCCTCCCTGGTGCCAGGGTAAAAGAAATCACATAGAGGGCGCACAATATTCTGCAGGGGGAGGGAGCATGCTAGAAGTTGTGGAACAGGTCAGTACCAAAGACATAGGGAGGGCAGATATTGAGGTCCTACTTTCAGGAGCTAGGGAGAAAGTTAAAAAATAGGACCTCAAAGCTAGTAACTTCTGGATTACTCCTAGTGTCACGTGCTAGTGAGAGTAGAAATAGGATAGGGAGGATCAATGCATGGCTTGAGGCATGGTGCAGGGGAGAGGGCTTCAGGTTCTTGTGACATTGGGACCAGTTTTGGGGCAGGAGGGACCTATTCCAAAGGGATGGGTTGCACCTCAATAGGACTGGGACCAATGTCCTTGTGGGGAGATTCACTATTGTGTTTGGGGAGGGTTTACACTAAATTGGCAGGGGAATGGGCACAAGCATATAGAAATAGAAAAGAGGAATAAGCTGCATAAAGGAGTGAGTGTAATAATAAAAGCAAAATACTGCAGATGTTGGAAATCTGAAATAAAAACAAATGCTGGGAATACTCAGCAGGTGTGGCAGCATCAAAGGAGTGTGTTAGATAGTACTAGAGAAGGAAGTAGTACCATATTAGAGAGGAGCAGACTAAGAAGGACTATGAGGAATACAAGGGCAGGTTTAGAATGCATAAGGTTGGTGAGCTTCAAGCACAAATATGGGAATATGATGTATCAATAACAAACATGGCTTAAAAATGGTCAGGGATACAAAGTGTTCAGAAAAGATAGGGAATGGAAAAAAAGGGAAGTGGGATAGCAGTACTGATTGTAGTGTTGGAAAGAGAGGATGTCCTTGAGGGGGCAAAGAAAGAATCCAGTTGGTTAGAGTTGAGAAGCAAAAAGGGGATGATCACACCACTGGGGGTATTCTATGGGCCTCTAAATAGTGAAAGCGAGATAGAGAAGAAAATCAACAGGGAAGTTGTAGAACATTTACAAATTCACAAAGATGTGCAAGAACTATAGAGTGGGGGCTTTATTTTCCCCAATATCGATTGGGATAATGTTAGAGTAAAGGTAAGGAGGGGAGGAATTTCTGAAATGTGATCAGGAGAACTTCCTTGACCCGTATGATGTTGCTCCATCTAGGAAGGAGGCATTGCTGGGGAATGAGGTGGGCCAAGTGGACCAAGTGTATTGGGGGGCACTTGAGTAAGAGTAATCATCATATCATAGGTTTTGTTTAGTAATGGAAATAATAATAATGAACAATCTGAGGAGAGAAAACAGCGAGTTGTGGTAAATAGTTGTTTTCAAAATGGAGGATGGTAGACAATGGTTTTCCCCAAAGTTCGGTACTAGGACCACTGCTTTTTTGATGTGCATAAATGACTTGGAAATTGGAATGCAGAGTACAACTTAAATTTTCCAATGATACCAAAATTGGAGGTGTGGCAAAACAGTGATGATTATGCAAATCTACTGCAACATGACATAGATATGCTAGTAGAATGGGCAGACAGTGATGGAATTTAATACAGAGAAATGTGAATTGATGCATATTGGCGGAAGGGATAGGGAGAAACTATAGAATTAATGGCACAGTTCTAAAGAGTGTGCAGGGATAGAGGGACCTTGGGGTGTATGTGCACAGATCTTTGAAGGTGGTGGAACATATTGAGAGTGTAGTTAGCAAAGCATATGGAATTTTGGGCTTCATAAATAAAGGTATTGAGTACAAAAGCAGGGAAATTATGCTGAACCTTTATAAAGCTCTGGTTTGGTCAAAACTGGAGTATTGCGTCCAGTTCTGGTCACCACGCTTCAGGAAGGTATTTTTTTATTGGGTCATGGGATGTGAGTGTCGCTGGCAAAGCCAGCATTAATTGCACATCCAAAATTGCCCTTGAGAAGGTGCTGGTGAGCTGCCTTCTTGAACTGCTGCAGTCCATGTTGTGTAGGTACACACAGTGCTGTTAGGGAAGGAGTTCCAGGATTTTGACCCAGCGACAGTGAAGGAACGTATGTAGTTTCAAGTCGGGATGGTATGTGGCTTGGAGGGAATCTGTAGATGGTGGTATTCCTGTGCATCTGCTGCCACTATGCGCTGGTGTTGATGGAAGTGAATGTTTAAGGTAGTGGATGGGGTGCTGATCAAGCGGTTTACTCGGATGGTGTTGAGCTTGTTGCGTGTTGTTGGAGTTGCACTCATCCAGGCAAGTGGAGAGTATTCCATCACACATCTGTCTTGTGCCTTGTAGATGGTGGACAGGCCTTGAGGATCCAGGAGGTGAGTTATTTGCTGCAGAATTCCCAGCCGCTGACATGCTCTAGTAAGCACAGTATTTATATGGGTGGTCCAGTTAAGCTTCTGGTCACTGTTGAGCCCCAGGATGTTGATGGTGGGGGATTCAGCAATGGTAATGCTGTTGATCCAAAGGAAAGATGGTTAGATTCTCTCTTGTTGGTGATGGTCATTGCCCAGCACTTGTGTGGCAGAAATATTACTTGCCCCTTATTGGCTCAAGCCAGAATGTTGTCTGGGTCTTGCTGCATGCAGGCACAGACTGCTTCAGTGTCTGAAGAATTGCGAATGGTACTGAATACTGTGCAATCGTCGGTAAACATGCTCACTTCTGACCTTATGTTGGAGGGAAAATCATTGATGAACTGGCTGAAGATGCTTGGGCCTAGGACACTACTGAGGAGCTCCTTCTAGTGATATCCTAGGGCTGAGATGATCGGCCTCCCAACAACCACAGCCCATCTTCCTTCTTGCCACAACTTGGCGAGTGTCGGAGCTAGTTCTGGATCACAAGTCTTCAGTACTCTCACCGGTATGTTGTCAGGGCCCATAGAATTTGCTGTAGAGCAGTGCCTTCAGCCATTGCATGATATCAGGTGGAGTGAATTTAGTTAGCTTCTGTGATGGTTGGACCTCAGGAGGAGGCCGAGATGGATCATGCACTTGGCACATATGGCTAAAGATTGTTGCAAATGTTTCAGCCTTGTAATTTGCAATGATGTGCTGAGCTCCCCCATCATTGAGGATGGGGATGTTTGTAGAACCTCCCTCCGGTTAGCTGTTTAATTTTCCACTACCATTCGCGACTGGTTATGGCAGGATTGTAGAGCTTTGATTTGATCCGTTGGTTGTGGGGTTGCTTAGCTCTGTCTATCGCACACTGCTTCCTCTGTTCGGCATGCATATATCCTGTGATGTAGCTTCACCAGGTTCGCACCTTATTTTTAGGTATGCTTGGTGCAGCTCCTGGCATGCTCTCCTGCACTCTTCATTGAACCGGCGTTGATCCCTTAGCTTGACGGTAATTGTCGACTGAGGGATATACCATGCCATCAGGTTACAGATTGTGGTGGAATACAATTTTGCTGCTCATGGATGCCCAGTTTTGAGCTGCTAGATCTATTCCGAATATATCCCATTTAGCATGGTGCTAGTGCCACACAACACGATGAATGGTGTCTTCATTGTGAAGACAAGACAGCGGATGTGAGGGTCCTTGAGAGGGTGCAGAAGAGATTAACCAAAATGCATCCAGGGATGAGGGATTTTAACTACAAGGTTAGGTTGCAGAAGCTGGGTTTGTTCTAATCTGTGCAAAGGAGATTGAGGGGAGATTTGATCGAGGTGTACAAGATTATGACAGGTTTACATAAAGTAGGCAAAGAAAAGCTGTTCCCTTTAACTGATGGGACTAGGACGAAGGGATACAGATTGGATACAGGCGCAGGTTTTGGGCAAGAGAAGCAGGGGGAATGTGACGAAGAACTTTTTATATAGCAAGTGGTAATGACCTGGAACTCGTTGCCCATGAGGTGGAAGTATAGATAATTAATGATTTCAAAAGGAAATTGGATGGGCACTTGAGGGAAATAAACTTATTGGGCTCCGGGGATAGAGCGAGGGAATGGGACTGATTGAATTACTGTACAAAAAGCGGGCATGAGTTTGATGATGAATGGCCACCTGTATTGTTATGATTCTATGAGTCTAAGGAAATGCAAGATGCAAACATGAGCCTGGAGGCAAGTAGGTGATCAGTCCGGCTCCCCTTATTGCCGACAAAAGCTCGTTGTGTCCCTTGGTGGTGTTGGCTCTGCCAAAGTTGGGTCTTCACAGGCACAAATCTGCCTCCAACATAGTAATAATGATAGTTATTGGAGGAAGCCCACTTGGAGGAAGCACTGAGGGTGGCAAGGGCGCAGAATGTACTCTGGGTGGGAGATTTCAATGTCCATCACCCAGAGTGGCTGCGTAGCACCACTACTGACTGAGCTGGCTGAGTCCTAAAGGACATATCTGCTAGACTGGGTCTGCGGCAGGTGGTGAGGAAACCAACAAGAGGGAAAAACTTTCTTGACCTCGTCCTCAGCAATCTGCCTGTCGCAGATCCATCTATCGATGACCGTATTGGTAGGAGTGACCACCGCACAGTCCTTGTGGAGACAAAGACCCATCTTCACATTGAAGATACCCTCCATTGTGTTGTGTGGCACTACCACCGTGCTAAATGGGATAAATTTCAAACAGATCTAGCAACTCAAAAGTGGGCATCCATGAGGCGCTGTGGGCCATCGACAGCAGTAGAATTTTACTCGACCACAATCTGTAACCTCATGGCCTGACCTATCCCCCACTCTACCATTACCATCAAGCCAGGGGAATTAACCCTGGTTCAATGAAGAGTGTAGGAGGGCATGCCAGGAGCAGCACCAGACATACCTCAAAATGAGGTGTCAACCTGGTGAAGCTACAACACAGGACTACTTCCATGCCAAACAGTATAAGAAGCATGTGATAGACACCACTCAGTGTAGTAATACCATAATAGTTACTATGAGCACGACTCCAATTTGATAATACAGTGGTTACTGTGTATGATACCACTCCAGCATAGTAATACAATGATAGATTACTGTGTATGACACCACTCCAGTATTGTAATACAGTGATAGGTTTTTGTATGCGATACCACTCCAGCGTAGCAATATTGATAGGTTATTATGTGAGACGCCACTCAGCATAGTAATACAGTGATAGGTTAGTGTGTGACACTGCTCCAGCGAAGAACACAGTGATAGGTTATTGTGTGTAACACAATTCCAGTGTAGCAATACAGTGATAGGTTATTGTGCGAGACAACACTCCAGCGTAATAATGTGGTGATAGATTACTGTATGTGACACCACTCCAGCGTCATATGACAGTGATAGGTTGCTGTATGAGACACCACTCCAGCGTAGTAATAGTGATAGGTTACAGTGTGTGATGCCACTCCAGCCTAGTAATACAGTGAAAGATTACTTTGTGAGACACCACTCCAGCGTAGAAATATAGTGATAGGTTATAGTGTAAGACACCACTCAGTACTAGTAGTACAGTGGTAGGTTACTGTTTGTGACACCACTCCAGTGTGGTAATACAGTGATAGGTTACTGTATGTGACACCAATCCAGTGTAATAATACCATAATAGTTACTGTGAACACGACTCCAATTTAATAATACAGTGATTGGTTACTGTGTGTGACATCACACCAGTATTGTAATACAGTGATAGGTTACTGTGTGAGACACAACTCAGCGTAGTAATACAGTGATAGGATTTTGTATGCGATACCACTCCATTGTAGCAATATTGATAGGTTATTGTGTGAGACGCCACTCAGCATAGTAATACAGTGATAGGTTATTGTGTGTAACACCGCTCCAGTGTAGCAATGCAGTGATAGGTTATTGGGTGAGACAACACTCCAGCGTAATAATATGGTGATCGGTTCCTGTGTGAGACACCACTCCAACTTAGTAATACAGTGATGGGTTACTGTGTGTGACACCACTCCAGTATTGTATTACACTGATAGGTTAGTGTGTGCGACACCACTCAGCATAGTAATACAGTGATAGGTTTTTGTATGCGATACCACTCCAGTGTAGCAATATTGATAGGTTATTGTGTGAGACGCCACTCAGCATAGTAATACAGTGATAGGTTACAGCGTGTGTCACCGCTCCAGCGAAGAATACAGTGATAGGTTATTGTGCGAGACAACACTCCAGCGTAATATGGTGATGGGTTACTGTGTGTGACACCACTCCAGTATTGTATTACAGTGATAGGTTACTGTGTGAGACACCACTCAGCGTGGTAATACAGTGATAGGTTTTTGTATGCGATACCACTCCAGTGTAATAATAGTGATAGATTATTGTGTGAGACACCACTCTAGCGTAGTAGTACATACAGTGATCTGTTACTGTGTGAGACACCAATCCAGTGATTTAATACAGTGATTGGTTTCTGTCAGTGACACCTCTCCATGATAATATAGTGGTAGGTTACTGTGTGTCACCACTGCAATGTGGTAATACTGTAATCGTTACTATGACCATGACTCCAATTTAATAATACAGTGATAGGTTACTGTGTGAGACACCACTCCAGTGTAGTTATACAGTGATAGGTTACGACGTGTGACACCACTCCAGCCGAGTAATGCAGTGATAGGTTACTGTATGTGACACCACTCCACTGTCGTAATACAGTGATAGGTTATTGTGTGAGACCCCACCCCGGTGTAGTAATTGTGATAGGTTACAGTGTGTGACACCACTCAGCTTAGTAATACAGTGATCGGTTACTACGTGAGACACCACTCCAGCGTAGTAATACAGTGATAGGTTACTGTGTGAGACACCACTCCAGTGATTTAATACAGTGACAGCTTACTGTCTGTGACACTACTCCATTGTAGCAGTACAGTGATAGGTTACTATGAGACTCCAGTTTAATAATAGTGATAGGTTACTGTGAGAGACCCAACTCCCCCCTCGTAATACAGTGATAAGTTACTGTGTGAGACGCCACTCCAGCATAGTAATACAATGATAGATTACTGTGTGAGACAACACTCCACTGTTGTAATACTGTGATAGGTTACTATGTAACACGACTCCAGGTTAATAATACAGTGATAGATTACTGTGTGAGACACCACTCCAGCATAGTAATACAATGATAGATTACTATGTGAGACACCACTCCAGTGTCGCAATAACAGTGATGGGTTACTGTGTGAGACAACACTCAGCGTAGTGATACAGTGATAGATTACTGTGTGAGGCACCACTCAGCGTAGTATTACAGTGATAGGTTGCTGTGTGAGCCACCACTCCAGTGTAGTGATACATAAGAACATAAGAAGTAGGAGCAGGAGTAGACCATTCGGCCCCTCAAGCCTGCACCGCCGTTCAATAAGATCATAGTTGATCTGCCCCAGACCTCAACTCCTCTTTCGATGCTAGCTCCTCATAGCTTTCAACTCTCCGATATTTCAAAAGTCTATCTACCTCCTCTTTAAATACTTTAAGTGATCTAGCCTCCACAACTATGGGGTAGAGAATTCCAGACATTCACTACCCTCTGAGAGAACAAATTCCTTCGCGTTTGAGGTTTAAATGAGTGTCCCCTTATTCTGTAACTGTGTCCCCTAGTTTGAGATTCCCCCACTAGTGGAAACATCTTCTCAACATCTATAATAAAAGCAAAATACTGCGGATGCTGGAAATCTGAAACAAAAACAAAAAATGCTGGAATCACTCAGCAGGTCTGGCAGCATCTTCTCAACATCTACCCTGTCGAGCCCCCTCATAATCTTGTATGTTTCAATAAGATCACCCTCATTCTTCTAAACTCTAATGAATAAAGGCCTAACCTGTTTAGCTGTTCTTGATAAGTCAACCCCTTCATCCCAAGAATCAGCCTGGTGAATCTCTTTTGAACTGCTTCCAATGCCAGTTTATCCTTTTTTTAAATACAGGGACCAAACTGTACACAGGACTCCAGGTGCAGCCTCACCAACACCCTGTACAGTTGTAACAAGACTTCCCTATTTTTAAACTGCAACTCCCTAGCAATAAAGGCCAAAATTCCATTTGCCTCCTTAATTACTTGCTTCACCTGCATGCTGCCTTTTTGTCTTTCATGCACAGGAACACCCAGATCCTTCTGTACTGCACTTTTTTGGAGTCTCTCTCCATTTAGATAGTCTGCCTTTTGATTCTTCCTTCCAAAGTGCATGACCTCACACTTTCGCATTAAACTCGGCATCTGCCAAGTTTTTGCCCACTCACTCAACCTATCTATATCCCCTTGCAGATTCCTTCTGTCCTCATCACAACATGCCCTCCCACCTATTTTTGTATTGTCAGGAAATTTGGATATGTTACACTCTGCCCCCTCCTCCAGGTCATTAATATAGATAGTAAATAATTGAGGCCCTTGGACTGATCCTTGTGGCACTCGACTAGTTACGGCTTTCCAACCTGAAAAAGACCCATTAATCCCGACTCTGTCTTGTGTGAGTTAACCAATCCTCAGTCCATGCTAATACATTACCCCCAATTCCGTGAGCTCCTACCTTGTGCAATAATCTTTTGTGTGGCACCTTATAGAATGCCTTCTGGAAATCCAAATACACTACATCTACTGGTTCTCCTTTATCAACTCTGCTTGTTATATCCTCAAAGAACTCTAGCAAATTTGTCAAACATGATTTCCCTTTCACAAAACCATGTTGACGCTGTTTGATTGCGTTAAGCTTTTCTAAATGTCCTGCTATTGGATTCTAGCATTTTCTCAACGATTGATGTTCAGCTGACTGGCATATAGTTTCCTGCTTTTTGTCTCCCTCCTTTCCTGAACAATGATTGGTTACTGTGTGTGACACCACTCAGCGTAGTAATACAGTGATAGGTTATTGTGTGAGACACTGCTCCAGTGCAGTAATACAGTGATAGGTTACTGTTTGAGACACCACTCCAACATAGGTGAGATGTCAATCAGCATAGTAATACAGTGATAGGTCACTGAGTGAGACACCACTCCAGTTTAATAATACAGTGATAAGTTATTGTGTGTGACAGCACTCCACTGTAGTAATAGAGTGATAGGTGTGAGACACGACTACAGCGTAGTAATACAATGATAGCTTACTGTGTGCGACACCATTCCAGCATAGTAAAGCAGTGATAGGTTACTGTGTGTGATACCACTCCACTATGGTTGTACTGTGATAGGTTACTATGAGACACGACTTCAGTTTAATAATAGTGATAGGTTACTGTGTGAGACACCACTCCAGCGTAGTAATACAGTGATAGGTTACTGTGTGAGCCACCTCACTAGTGTAGTAGTACAGTGATAGGTTACTGTCATAGAGAGATACAGCACTGAAACAGGCCCTTCGGCCTGTGCCAACCAACAACCACCCATTTATACTAATCCTACATTAACCCCATTTTCCCTACCACATCCCCACCTTCCCTCAATTCTCCTACCACCTATCTACACTAGGGGCAATTTACAATGGCCAATTTACCTAGCAACCTGCAAGTCTTTGACTGTGGGAGGAAACCAGAGCACCCGGCGGAAACCCACGCGGTCACAGGGAGAACTTGCAAACTCTGCACAGGCAGTACCCAGAACCGAACCCGGGTCGCTAGAGCTGTGAGGCTGCGGTGCTAACCACTGTGCCACCGTGTGAGACACCTCTCCAGCGTGGTAATACAGTGATAGCTTACTGTGTGCAACACCATTCCAGCGTAGTAAAACAGTAATAGGTTACTGTGGTTGTACTGTGATAGGTTACTATGAGACATGACTTCAGTTTAATAATACAGTGATAGGTTTCTGTGTGAGACACCAGTCCAACGTAGTAATATGGTGAAATGTGCGATACCACTCCAGTTGGTAACAGGGTGATGGATTGTTGTGTGAGGGATCATTCCAGCGTTGTAATACGGTGATAGATTATTGTGTGAGACAGCACTCCAGCGTAGTAATACATTACATGAATGAACTCGCTGTTTGTGATCTTCTTTCTCCAGATGCATAGACATACAACAGAGTAACGAGGTGGAGCGAACACAAGCACTTCGATTAGTTCGAAAGGTAATGTCTGTAATGCTACTACTTCAATACAGGGTCTGCAAATTTCATACTGCAAGAAATCCCTTTGCAACAAGCTGGATGGAGTATTGTATGTATAATAGATTATGCCAATGTCAATATTTTAGTCTGGGAATTTCCCTTCTAAATCTTCATGTTTCCTACTTCTCCATTCACCTTGACACAGAAAAAACCAGCTAGACAAGCAGGAGAGAATGTTCCTATCTTTCTCTGCTCCTTTCACATTTTTTTTTTGTTTACTCGTTATTCAATCTGGTTGGATAGAGAGAGAGAGGGGGGGGCAGGGAGGGGGGGGGGCAGGGAGAGGGGGGGGCAGGGAGAGGGGGGGGCAGGGAGGGGGGGGCAGAGAGGGAGGGGGGGCAGAGAGGGAGAGAGAGAGGGAGGGGGGCAGAGAGAGGGGGGAGGGACAGGACAGAGGGAGCAGGATGGAGGGGCGGACAGAGAGAGAGGGGCAGTAGGGGGCGAGAGAGTGAGGGGGAGGAGGGGAAGAAAGAGCGATGTGGGGGGGTAAGAGAGAGGGGAGTGAATGGGGTAGAGGGGGGACGGAGTGAGGGGGAGATGGCGATGGGGAGACAGAGTGAGCGGGCGATGGGGACAGGGAGAGGGGGGAAAGAGAGCGAGGCGGAGAGTGGGGAAAGGGACCGAGGGGGAGGGGGGGGGAGAAAGAGAGCCAGAGACGGGGAGAGAGGGGTGTGCCCTAGAGAGAGAGAGAGGGGTGTGCCCTAGAGAGAGAGAGGGGTGTGCCCTAGAGAGAGAGAGGGGTGTGCCCTAGAGAGAGAGAGGGGTGTGCCCTAGAGAGAGAGAGGGGTGTGCCCTAGAGAGAGAGAGAGGGGTGTGCCCTAGAGAGAGAGAGAGGGGTGTGCCCTAGAGAGAGAGAGAGGGGTGTGCCCTAGAGAGAGAGAGAGGGGTGTGCCCTAGAGAGAGAGAGAGGGGTGTGCCCTAGAGAGAGAGAGAGGGGTGTGCCCTAGAGAGAGAGAGAGGGGTGTGCCCTAGAGAGAGAGAGAGGGGTGTGCCCTAGAGAGAGAGAGAGGGGTGTGCCCTAGAGAGAGAGAGAGGGGTGTGCCCTAGAGAGAGAGAGAGGGGTGTGCCCTAGAGAGAGAGAGAGGGGTGTGCCCTAGAGAGAGAGAGAGGGGTGTGCCCTAGAGAGAGAGAGAGGGGTGTGCCCTAGAGAGAGAGAGAGGGGTGTGCCCTAGAGAGAGAGAGAGGGGTGTGCCCTAGAGAGAGAGAGAGGGGTGTGCCCTAGAGAGAGAGAGAGGGGTGTGCCCTAGAGAGAGAGAGAGGGGTGTGCCCTAGAGAGAGAGAGAGGGGTGTGCCCTAGAGAGAGAGAGAGGGGTGTGCCCTAGAGAGAGAGAGAGGGGTGTGCCCTAGAGAGAGAGAGAGGGGTGTGCCCTAGAGAGAGAGAGAGGGGTGTGCCCTAGAGAGAGAGAGAGGGGTGTGCCCTAGAGAGAGAGAGAGGGGTGTGCCCTAGAGAGAGAGAGAGGGGTGTGCCCTAGAGAGAGAGAGAGGGGTGTGCCCTAGAGAGAGAGAGAGGGGTGTGCCCTAGAGAGAGAGAGAGGGGTGTGCCCTAGAGAGAGAGAGAGGGGTGTGCCCTAGAGAGAGAGAGAGGGGTGTGCCCTAGAGAGAGAGAGAGGGGTGTGCCCTAGAGAGAGAGAGAGGGGTGTGCCCTAGAGAGAGAGAGAGGGGTGTGCCCTAGAGAGAGAGAGAGGGGTGTGCCCTAGAGAGAGAGAGAGGGGTGTGCCCTAGAGAGAGAGAGAGGGGTGTGCCCTAGAGAGAGAGAGAGGGGTGTGCCCTAGAGAGAGAGAGAGGGGTGTGCCCTAGAGAGAGAGAGAGGGGTGTGCCCTAGAGAGAGAGAGAGGGGTGTGCCCTAGAGAGAGAGAGAGGGGTGTGCCCTAGAGAGAGAGAGAGGGGTGTGCCCTAGAGAGAGAGAGAGGGGTGTGCCCTAGAGAGAGAGAGAGGGGTGTGCCCTAGAGAGAGAGAGAGGGGTGTGCCCTAGAGAGAGAGAGAGGGGTGTGCCCTAGAGAGAGAGAGAGGGGTGTGCCCTAGAGAGAGAGAGAGGGGTGTGCCCTAGAGAGAGAGAGAGGGGTGTGCCCTAGAGAGAGAGAGAGGGGTGTGCCCTAGAGAGAGAGAGAGGGGTGTGCCCTAGAGAGAGAGAGAGGGGTGTGCCCTAGAGAGAGAGAGAGGGGTGTGCCCTAGAGAGAGAGAGAGGGGTGTGCCCTAGAGAGAGAGAGAGGGGTGTGCCCTAGAGAGAGAGAGAGGGGTGTGCCCTAGAGAGAGAGAGAGGGGTGTGCCCTAGAGAGAGAGAGAGGGGTGTGCCCTAGAGAGAGAGAGAGGGGTGTGCCCTAGAGAGAGAGAGAGGGGTGTGCCCTAGAGAGAGAGAGAGGGGTGTGCCCTAGAGAGAGAGAGAGGGGTGTGCCCTAGAGAGAGAGAGAGGGGTGTGCCCTAGAGAGAGAGAGAGGGGTGTGCCCTAGAGAGAGAGAGAGGGGTGTGCCCTAGAGAGAGAGAGAGGGGTGTGCCCTAGAGAGAGAGAGAGGGGTGTGCCCTAGAGAGAGAGAGAGGGGTGTGCCCTAGAGAGAGAGAGAGGGGTGTGCCCTAGAGAGAGAGAGAGGGGTGTGCCCTAGAGAGAGAGAGAGGGGTGTGCCCTAGAGAGAGAGAGGGGGGGGAGGGGTGTGCCCTAGAGAGAGAGAGAGGGAGAGGGGTGTGCCCTAGAGAGAGAGAGAGGGAGAGGGGTGTGCCCTAGAGAGAGAGAGGGAGAGGGGTGTGCCCTAGAGAGAGAGAGGGAGAGGGGTGTGCCCTAGAGAGAGAGAGGGAGAGGGGTGTGCCCTAGAGAGAGAGAGGGAGAGGGGTGTGCCCTAGAGAGAGAGAGGGAGAGGGGTGTGCCCTAGAGAGAGAGAGGGAGAGGGGTGTGCCCTAGAGAGAGAGAGGGAGAGGGGTGTGCCCTAGAGAGAGAGAGGGAGAGGGGTGTGCCCTAGAGAGAGAGAGGGAGAGGGGTGTGCCCTAGAGAGAGAGAGGGAGAGGGGTGTGCCCTAGAGAGAGAGAGGGAGAGGGGTGTGCCCTAGAGAGAGAGAGGGAGAGGGGTGTGCCCTAGAGAGAGAGAGGGGTGTGCCCCCCCCCCCCCGTCTCTGCCTGCTCATGCCACCCGTCTCTGCCTGCTCATGCCCCCCGTCTCTGCCTGCTCATGCCCCCGTCTCTGCCTGCTCATGCCCCCCGTCTCTGCCTGCTCATGCCCCCCCGTCTCTGCCTGCTCATGCCCCCCCCCGTCTCTGCCTGCTCATGCCCCCCCCCCCGTCTCTGCCTGCTCATGCCCCCCCCCGTCTCTGCCTGCTCATGCCCCCCCCCCCGTCTCTGCCTGCTCATGCCCCCCCCCCCCGTCTCTGCCTGCTCATGCCCCCCCCCGTCTCTGCCTGCTCATGCCCCCCCCCGTCTCTGCCTGCTCATGCCCCCCCCCGTCTCTGCCTGCTCATGCCCCCCCCCCGTCTCTGCCTGCTCATGCCCCCCCCGTCTCTGCCTGCTCATGCCCCCCCCCGTCTCTGCCTGCTCATGCCCCCCCCCGTCTCTGCCTGCTCATGCCCCCCCCCCGTCTCTGCCTGCTCATGCCCCCCCCCCGTCTCTGCCTGCTCATGCCCCCCCCCCCGTCTCTGCCTGCTCATGCCCCCCCCCCCGTCTCTGCCTGCTCATGCCCCCCCCCCCCGCCCGTCTCTGCCTGCTCATGCCCCCCCCCCCGTCTCTGCCTGCTCACCTCCCCCCCCCAACTCTGCCTGCTCATGCCCCCCCCCCCCCGTCTCTGCCTGCTCACCCCCCCCAACTCTGCCTGCTCACGCCCCCCCCCCAACTCTGCCTGCTCATGCCCCCCCCCCCCCCCCCCGTTTCTGCCTGCTCATGCCCCCCCCCAACTCTGCCTGCTCACCCCTCCAACCCTGTCTTTGTGTGCTTACCCCTCACCCGCCCTGTCTCAGCATGCTCACCCCCGCTCCCCGCAGCACAGTGTACAGATGGCTTTACTCTGTATTTAACCCCTTGTTATTCCTGCTGTGGGAGTGCTTGATGGGAGAGTGTAGAGAGAGCTTTATTCTGCATTTAACTAGTGTTGCATCTTACTTGAGAATGTTTGATGCTAAAATAATTACTCATAAAGGCAGTCAACACAATTAAAAAAAAAAGAACGCAGCACAAGGCATTAACA